>NC_041385.1:378135626-378153421 GCF_002162155.2 Triticum dicoccoides
AAATAAAGATGACCCTTGAGTCTGCAGAACCCAAGGGAAAAAGGCTTAGGTAGGCAAATGGTAAAACCAAGGTTGGGCCTTGCTGGAGGAGTTTTATTCAAAGCGAACTGTCAAGGGGGTCCCATAAATCACGCAACCGCGTAAGGAACGCAAAATCCAGGAACATAACACCGGTATGACGGAAACTAGGGCGGCAAGAGTGGAACAAAACACCAGGCATAAGGCCGAGTCTTCCACCCTTTACCAAATATATAGATGCATTAAGTAAATAAGAGATATTGTGATATCCCAACATAATCATGTCCATCATGGAGCAATCTTCAACTTCACCTACAACTAACAACGCTATAAGAGGGGCTGAGCAAAGCAGTAACATAGCCAAGCAACGGTTTGCTAGGAAGGGTGAAAAGGTTAGAGGCTGACATAGCGATAGGTAGCGCAGCATAGCGATAGAACGAAACAACTAGCAAGCAAAGATAGAAGTGATATCGAGGGTAATGGTCATCTTGCCTCAAATCCCGCAAGGAAGAAGAACAAGTCCATGAAGAAGACAAACGAACGTAGTCGAACGAATCCTCACAACTCCGGAACGAAACCGAAGCTAACGAGAGAAGCAAACCAGAAAGAAGCAAACAATAAGGTGAACACACAATCATAATCATGGCATGATGCACAATCAAGTATAATGCATGTCCGGTTTAAAGAGGCATGGCATGGCAATATGCAAAAACAACACTACAAGTTAAGTGGAGCTCAATATGCAACGAGTTGCCTATTGACGGAACACCACATCACTTATTTAGTTTAATCTCGTTTAAGCTACCAAACAATATTAAATGTTGTTAAACATGGCAAGAGGTGAAGCATAAATAAACTAACTATTTAGGCAAGTTTAAATGAGGCCGGAAACAACAAACAACAATTCCGGAAAGTCCCCATGTCATTTAGCAATTTAATGCAAACACAATTTTAAACATTTTAAATGTTGTTATCATGATGCGGATGTCATATACAAGTTGTATGCAATTTTATGAAAACGTTAACATGAGCATGATACGAGGCATTTGGTCACCATGGCGGAACGAAAGGGGTGCCACGGCGGCGAAACAAAAATGGTGCCACGGCAACATATCCGAAAATGATGCCACAGCAACATAACGGTTCTGGTAGCTCACGGAGATACCGGTGCAAAAGGAAGCGTGCGGATGTGCGCAACATGTTAGAGATGGTGGGGTGCTCCCGACTACCGGGTTCCCACGGGACGGCGGCATGGGAAACGAGGAACATGCAAAGACAACTCGGACACGGTTTGAATATGAGCATCTCATACAACACATGCATTCGGTCCACGGGTGATCATCTCGGGATTATACCTTCGGAGCGTGCGTTTTTGGAGCGGTTCGGGTTCGGTATGATGTAGAGGAAGTAGACGTTCTCGTAGCGGTTGTAGAGGAAGTAGTTGTACACGTTCGTCTCGGAGAGGTACTTGACGAATCCAACATCTTCGGGGCGACGGTAGTGGTTCACGGACGTCGTGGGAAGTAGTGGAAGTAGTTGTACACGGCGACGGCGGTAGTTGTTCAGGGTCTTGGCGGGTCGTCATGTAGCCGTACATGTTCGTCGTGGTACACGGTATCTTGTGAAACTTCACGGTTCAAAGTGTAGTCGTACACGTGGTCTTTGGCAAAGATGGTCGTACACGCATGTAGATGAACTTGACGGGTCATCAACCTCCTGGTACTTGGCGAAAAGCTGAAGATGGCCTTGGCGTTCCTGGTCGATGAGGGCGAGCGGAGGCGCATCCTCCTCCCTGCTCGAACAAGGCAGAGGCGGGGCATGGGGCTCATCTGGTTCCCCGACAGGTCCAGGCCGGTGGGACTCCATGGGGCGGCGGCCATGGGAATCGGGCATGGCGCGCGGGAGGAGGAGGCGAGGCAGAGGAGGGGCAGTCGAGGCAAAGCTGGAACCTGCCGGCGAGGTGGAGGCACAGGGCGGCGGAGCACACGGCCAGACTTGGGGACGGGGACGGCGAGGCGAGGTGGAGCGGCTCCAGGGGCGGCGAGGAGGAGGTCGGGCACGGGGCCGGCAGGGGCGTCGCGGGGCTTGGGAGGAGAAGCAGGGCGCGGCGAGCTGCGGCCGGCCGGCGAGGAGGTGGAGGCGCGAGGCGGCGATTTCAGGCCGGATCGAGGAGGAGGGCGGCGAGGGGATCGGGCACAACGGCTCTCCCTGGCGCTGGCAGCGGGCGAGCGAGAGGGATGGGGGATCGGGCTCCTGGGGTTGCGGCGCTGTGTGGGAACGAGGGGAGAGAGCGTGGTCGGGCTGGGGTTAGGTAGGGGCGCGGCTGGGCCTGAAGAGGCTAGATGGGCCGGCCTGTTGCAGGCTCTCTCTCTCCCTTCCTCTCATACTTTCTTACAGAAAGCATTAAAGAGAAGGAAAATGAAGAGGGGGTTAGGGAAAGAAAATGCGCAAGGGGATAATTTTCCCGGACTCGCAAAAATATGCTCGTTCCAAGAAAAATAGAAAGGCCATGATTGAAAGATTTAAATTTAAACTCATTTGAATTTAATTCAAATGGGTTTGAAATAGGACTTGATAAAAGGAAGGTCCAAAAATGTTCGGATTTTTGGTGGAGCTCCGGAAAATGGCAAAAGAATTATTGGCAGGTTTAGAGAGCCAAAACTTAAAGAAGAAAACGAACGGAATTATTTTGCAAGTGTGTTTATGGGTGATTCCAAAACAATGGAATATTTTATAATATCTCCCTAAATATCGGGAGGGTATGTTATAAAGAGAAGTCACCCTTCCCTCGATTTAAATGGATCGAAGATCCATACAATTTATTTAGTTGAGTTTTAAAAATTAAAGATATGATGGCATGATGACGTGATGCAATGCAAAAATAAAAGAGCAAGCAAAAAAAAGAAACACATGGCAAAACTCGGAATAGCTGGAAGTCTTCTGGAGCGTCGGTCTCGGGGCGTTACAACACTCCACCACTACAAGAGGATCTCGTCCCGAGATCTAGGATGGCACCAGAGAGAAAACAGAAGAGGAAGAGAAGAGGTAAAACTAAGTTGCTTCTTCGACAAAAGAGTGAAACCAAAGAGCCTTGAGAGGTTGAAAAGCTATAAATGACGAGTACAATGGACAAGAAGGAATTGAAATCACTCTGGTTGAAACGAGATAAACAAGGAACAAGGAAGATCAAAATCGGACAGCACTCCGGTTGAAAAGAGATACAAGACTGGATACGATGAAAACGAACTTGAAGAGGTGATGCAACACTCCGGTTAAATGGATAAGCAAGAAAAGAACATGATCCTCACAATTCGGGATGATGAGTGAAAAGAGCAACATCACAATGCCTTCGGAAGAAAGAATAGAAGATAGATCATTGGAATAACAGAATGGAGAAGAAAATGCCAACTTCTGCCACAAATGAGCTTGGAAAGCACCCTTCCAAGAAGGTTACAACGGGGTTGATGGAAAACCAACAACGAAACGAGTAAGCTTCTAGTGGGCTTATGGAAAACATCTCAAAATTGAGGTGAAATTCTGCCACTACCGAAAACAAATGCTTGCTTGAGATCCACGAAGAGATGAAAACTGCTTTTGCCGAGAGAATAGGAGAAAACTTGGATCATTGATAAGCACCACAATACAACATTCCTTAGGGAAGGCTTTAGGTGAAATCTATACCAAGATAACTCCAACAAAAAGATTGATGGATTTAAAATACCTCATTCTTGACAACATGTGAATCGCGAAACAATAATGGAAATTGTCAAGAATGATATAACACCATCTCAAAAGATAAGGTAGGAGAATTGCACTTTGGAATGCAAGATGAAGAATACTTGAAATCCCCAAAACAAAACATGTGTTGAGCACCATGTTTAATTTTGAGTATAGCTTGGCAGATGTTAACTTCAAGAGAAATCTTGAAGAACAATTGAAGAATGAAAAGAATCCTTGATGAACCACCATGTTGATCCTCCATGAAGAACTCCGGTAATAAAAGGATGATAGGAAGAGCGAGAAGTTGACAACACAAGGTGAAGCCTTGCAATGATTTAGATGAAGCTTCGCGGCGATATAACCGAGAAAACTTGGAACTCTGGAAAAGAAAAGATGAAGCATCTCAAACCGAGAAATGTGATATGATGAACAACTCTGGAAAGAATAAACTAGATCACTTGGATGAAACAATAATAAGAATTATGTTATGCGTATCCTCACCAATTTAAATTGATGACAATCAACGGATTTGGCATACTACTTATTCTCGTGGAAAGTATTAAGAGAGATATAGCTCAAAACTTGAGAAGGTCTTCAACAACCACCGGTAGGATTGAAACAACAAAAGAACGAATGAATTGATACGATAACGAAGGAAGAGAAATCTTGAACAAACCACCGTAATAATAGAAAATGAACGTAGCAAAGGCACAACTCACCGGGGAGAGCTGGAAAACGAATGAAGATACTTGAGGGGATTTAGATACATGAGAACGAAGAGATCATGAACTGATTAGAGGGTATTTGGACGATGCACCAGAAGAATTCAAGAACGAGAGTTGAAAGCTGAGAATGAAGAATTATGATATTATGGCCTTCGGAGGAACGAAACGGAAACAACTCATGAAATGCTCCGGATGGTTGAAAAGAATTCTCACAATCGAAAACAATTATGAGATGATGGTATAAAGCTAGAAACATGAATCTCTGGAAGAACGGGTAAGGATTTAAGAGGAACTCTTCTTCGGTCTTCAAAATCCAAGAATGGTGACGAGAAACACCACCATGAATTGTTGAGATACTCCGGAATGAAGAGCAGAAAGGTTGAACCTGTTGGGGAACGTAGCAGAAATTCAAAATTTTCCTACGTGTCACCAAGATCTATCTATGGAGAGACTAGCAACGAGGGGAAGGAGAGTGCATCTACATACCCTTGTAGATCGCTAAGCGGAAGCGTTCAAGTGAACGGGATTGATGGAGTCGTACTCGTCGTGATTCAGATCACCGATGATCCTAGTACCGAACGGACGGCACCTCCGTGTTCAACACACGTACAGCTCGACGATGTCTCCCATGCCTTGATCCAGCAAGGAGAGAGGGAGAGGTTGAGGAAGACTCCATCCAGCAGCAGCACAACGGCATGGTGGTGATGGAGGAGCGTGGCAATCCTGCAGGGCTTCGCCAAGCACCTACGGGAGAGGAGGAGGTGTCACGGGAGGGAGGGAGGCGCCAAGGGCTCAGGTATCGATGCCCTCTCTCCCCTCCACTATATATAGGGGCAGGGGAGAGGGGGGAGGCGCAGCCTTGACCCTTCCTCCAAGGAAGGGGTGCGGCTAAGAGGGGGGGAGGAGTCCATCCTCCCCAAGGCACCTCGGAGGTGCCTTCCCCCTTTAGGACTCTCCCCTTTTTCCTATATCTTGGCGCATGGGCCTGTAGGGGCTGGTGCCCTTGGCCCATGTAGGCCAAGGCGCACCCCCTACAGCCCATGTGGCCCCCCGGGGCAGGTGGCCCCACCCGGTGGGCCCCCGGGACCCTTCCGGTGGTCCCGGTACAATACCGATGACCCCGAAACTTGTCCCGATGGCCGAAACAGGACTTCCTATATATAAATCTTTACCTCCGGACCATTCCGGAACTCCTCGTGACGTCCGGGGTCTCATCCAGGACTCCGAACAACATTCGGTAACCACATACAAGCTTCCTTTATAACCCTAGCGTCATCGAACCTTAAGTGTGTAGACCCTACGGGTTCGGGAGACATGCAGACATGACCGAGACGTTCTCCGGTCAATAACCAACAGCGGGATCTGGATACCCATGTTGGCTCCCACATGTTCCACGATGATCTCATCGGATGAACCACGATGTTAAGGACTCAATCGATCCCGTATACAATTCCCTTTGTCTAGCGGTATGGTACTTGCCCGAGATTCGATCGTCGGTATACCGATACCTTGTTCAATCTCGTTACCAGCAAGTCTCTTTACTCGTTCCGTAACACATCATCCCGTGATCAACCCCTTGGTCACATTGTGCACATTATGATGATGTCCTACCGAGTGGGCCCAGAGATACCTCTCCGTTTACACGGAGTGACAAAATCCCAATCTCGATTCGTGCCAACCCAACAGACACTTTCGGAGATACCCGTTGTGTACCTTTATAGCCACCCAGTTACGTTGTGACGTTTGGCACACCCAAAGCACTCCTAGGGTATCCGGGAGTTGCACAATCTCATGGTCTAAGGAAATGATACTTGACATTAGAAAAGCTTTAGCATACGAACTACATGATCTTGTGCTAGGCTTAGGATTGGGTCTTGTCCATCACATCATTCTCCTAATGATGTGATCCCGTTATCAACGACATCCAATGTCCATGGTCAGGAAACCGTAACCATCTATTGATTAACGAGCTAGTCAACTAGAGGCTTACTAGGGACATGGTGTTGTCTATGTATCCACACATGTATCTGAGTTTCCTATCAATACAATTCTAGCATGGATAATAAACGATTATCATGAACAAGGAAATATAATAATAATCAATTTATTATTGCCTCTAGGGCATATTTCCAACAGTCTCCCACTTGCACTAGAGTCAATAATCTAGTTCACATCGATATGTGATTAACACTCAAGGTCACATCCCCATGTGACTAACACCCAAAGAGTTTACTAGAGTCAATAATCTAGTTCACATTTACCATGTGATTAACACTCGATGAGTTCTGGGTTTGATCATGTTATGCTTGTGAGAGAGGTTATAGTCAATGGGTCTGAACCTTTCAGATCCGTGTGTGCTTTACAAATCTCTATGTCATCTCCTAGATGCAGCTACCACGTTCTATTTGGAGCTATTCCAAATAACTGTTCTACTTGGAGCTATTCTAAATTGTTTCTCCATTATACGTATCCGGTATCTCTACTCAGAGCTATCCGGATAGGTGTTAAGCTTGCATCGACGTAACCCTTTACGATGAACTCTTTTACCACCTCCATAATTGAGAAAATTCCTTAGTCCACTAGTTACTAAGGATAACTTTGACCGCTGTCCTGTGATCCATTCTTGGATCACTCTTGTACCCCTTGACTGACTCACGGTAAAGCACACTTCAGGTGCGGTACATAGCATAGCATACTGTAGAGCCTATGTCTTAAGCATAGGGGACGACCTTCGTTCCTTTCTCTCTATTCTGCCATGGTCGAGCTTTAAGTCTTAACTTCATACCTTACAACTCAGGCAAGAACTCCTTCTTTGACTGATCCATCTTGAACACCTTCAAGATCATGTCAAGGCATGTGCTCATTTCAAAGTACTATTAAGTGTTTTGATCTATCCTTATAGATCTTGATGCTCAATGTTCAAGTAGCTTAATCCAGGTTTTCCATTGAAAACACTTTCCAAATAACCCTATATGCTTTCCAGAAATTCTACGTTATTTCTGATCATTAATATGTCAACAACATATACTCATCAGAAATTCTATAGTGCTCCCACTCACTTCTTTGGAAATACAAGTTTCTCATAAACTTTGTATACACCCAAAATCTTTGATCATCATCAAAGCATACATTCCAACTCCGAGATGCTCACTCCAGTCCTCAGAAGGATTGCTGGAGCTTTGCATACTTATTAGCATATTTCAGGATAGACAAAACCTTCCGGTTGTATCACATACAACCTTTCCTCAAGAATCGTCGAGGAAACAATGTTTTGACATCCTATCTGCAAGATTTCATAAATAATGCAGTAATTGCTAATATAATTCCAACAGACTCTTAGCATCGCTACAAGTGAGAAAGTCTCATCGTAGTCAACTCCTTGAACTTGTCGAAAAACATCTTAACGACAAGTCAAGCTTTCTCAATGGTGACACTTACCATCATTGTCTGTCTTCCTTTCAAAATCCATATGTACCTAACAGCCTTACGACCATCAAGTAGTTCTTCCAAAGTCTACACTTTGTTTTCATACATGGATCCTATCTCGGATTTTATGGCTTCTAACCATTTGTCGGAATTTGGGCCCACCATCTCTTCTCCATAGCTCGTAGGTTCATTGTTGTCTAGCAACATGACCTTCAAGACAGGATTACTGTACCACTCTGAAGTAGTACGTATCCTTGTCACCCTACGAGGTTCGGTAGTGACTTGATCCGAAACTTCATGATCACTATCATAAGCTTCCACTTCAATTGGTGTAGGTGCCACAGGAACAACTTCCTGTGCCCTGCTACACACTTGTTAAAGTGACGGTTCAATAACCTCATCAATTCTCCACCATCCTCCCACTCAACTTTTCGAGAGAAACCTTTCCTCGAGAAAGGACCCGATTTAAGAAACAATCCATATTGCTTTCGGATCTGAATTAGGAGGTATACCCAACTGTTTTGGGTGTCCTATGAAGATGCATTTTATCCGCTTTGGGTTCGAGCTTAATCCTGAAACTTTTTCACATAAGCGTCGCAGCCCCAAACCTTTAAGAAACGACAACTTAGGTTTCTCTAAACCATAATTCATATGGTGTCATCTCAACGGAATTACGTGGTGCCCTATTTAAAGTGAATGTGGTTGTCTCTAATGCCTAACCCATAAACTATAGTGGTACTTCAATAAGAGACATCATGGTATGCATCATATCCAATAGGGTGCAGTTATGATGTTCGGACACACCATCACACTATGGTGTTCCAGGCGGTATTAATTGCGAAACAATTTCCACAATGTCTTAATTGTGTGCCAAAGCTCGTAACTCAGATATTCATCTCTATGATCATATCATAGACATTTTATCTTCTTGTCACAATGATCTTCTACTTCACTCTGAAATTATTTGAACCGTTCAATAATTCAGACTTGTGTTTCATCAAGTAAATATTCTCAACATCTACTCGAATCATCTGTGAAGTAAGAACATAACGATATTCACTGCATGCCTCAGCACTCATTGGACTGCACACATCAAAATGTGTTACTTCCAACAAGTGCTATCTTGTTCCATCTTACTGAAAACGAGGCTTTTCAGTCATCTTGCCCATGTGGTATGATTTGCATGTCCCAAGTGATTCAAAATCAAGTGAGTCAAAACGGTCCATTTGCATGGAGTTTCTTCATGCATATACACCAATAGACATGGTTCGCATGTCTCAAATTTTTCAAAAATGAGTGAGCCCAAAGATCCATCAATATGGAGCTTCTTCATGCGTTTTATACCGATATGACTTAAGTGGCAGTGCCACAAGTAGGTGGTACTATCATTACTATCTTTTGGCATGAACATGTGTATCACTACGATCGAGATTTAATAAACCATTCATTTTAGGTGTAAGACCATTGAAGGTATTATTCAAATAAACAGAGTAACCATTATTCTCCTTAAATGAATAACCGTATTGCGATAGACGTAATCCAATCATGTCTATGCTCAACGCAAACATCAAATAACAATTATTTAGGTTTAACACCAATCTCTTTGGTAGAGGGAGCGTGCGATGCTTGATCATATCAAGCTTGGAAAAACTTCCAACACATATCGTCAGCTCACCTTTAGCTAGTCTCTGTTTATTCCGTAGCCTTTTGTTTCGAGTTACTAACACTTAGCAACCGAACCGGTATCTAATACCCTGGTGCTACTAGGAGTACTAGCAAAGTACACATTAACACAATGTATATCCAATATACTTCTATCGACCTTGCCAGCCTTCTTATCTACCAAGTATCTAGGGTAATTCTGCTCTAGTGGTTGTTCCCCTTATTACAGAAGCACTTAGTCTCGGGTTTGGGTTTTACCTTGGGTTTCTTCACTAGAGCAGCAGTTGATTTGCCGTTTCATGAAGTATCCCTTCTTGCCCTTGCCCTTCTTGAAACTAGTGGTTTCACCAACCATCAACAATTGATGCTCCTTCTTGATTTCTACTTTCGCGGTGTCAAACATCGCGAATACCTCAAGGATCATCATATCTATCCCTGATATGTTATAGTTCATCACGAAGCTCTAACAGCTTGGTGGCAATGACTTTGGAGAACCATCACTGTCTTATCTGGAAGATCAACTCCCACTCGATTCAAATGATTGTTGTACTCAGACAATCTGAGCACAAGCTCAACAATTGAGCTTTTCTCCTTAGTTTGCAGGTTAAGAAAGTCATCGGAGGTCTTATACCTCTTGACATGGGCACGAGCCTGAAATCCCAATTTCAGCCCTCAAAACATCTCATATGTTTCGCGATGTTTCAAAAACTTCTTTGGTGCCTCAACTCTAAACCGTTTAACTGAACTATCACGTAGTTATCAAAACGTGTATGTCAGATGTTCGCAACAACCATAGACAACGTTCGAGGTTCAGCACACTGAGCGGTGTATTAAGGACATAAGCCTTCTATGAAGCAATGAGGACAATCCTCAGTTTACGGACCTAGTCCGCATAATTGCTACTATCAACTTTCAACTAATTTTTCTCTAGGAACATATCTAAACAGTAGAACTACAACGCGAGCTTACGACATAATTTGCAAAAGGTCTTTTGACTATGTTCAGGATAATTAAGTTCATCTTATGAACTCCCACTCAGATAGACATCCCTCTGGTCATCTAAGTGATTACATGATCCGAGTCAACTAGGCCGTGTCCGATCATCACGTGAGACGGACTAGTCATCATCGGTGAACATCTTCATGTTGATCGTATCTTCTATACGACTCATGCTCGACCTTTCGGTCTTCTGTGTTCCGAGGCCATGTCTGTACATGCTAGGCTCGTCAAGTTAACCCTAAGTGTTTCGCGTGTGTAAATCTGTCTTACACCCGTTGTATGTGAACGTTAGAATCTAACACCCGATCATCACGTGGTGCTTCGAAACACGAACTGTCGCAACGGTGCACAGTTAGGGGAGAACACTTCTTGAAATTGTTGTAAGGGATCATCTTATTTACTACCGTCGTTCTAAGAAAATAAGATGTATAAACATGATAAACATCACATGCAATCAAATAGTGACATGATATGGCCATCATCACTTTGCTCCTTTTGATCTCCATCTTCGGGGCTCCATGATCATCATCGTCACCGGCATGACACCATGATCTCCATCATCATGATCTCCATCATCGTGTCTTCATGAAGTTGCCTCACCAACTATTACTTCTACTACTATGGCTAACGGTTAGCAATAAAGTAAAGTAATTACATGACGTTTAAGTTGACACGCAGGTCACAAATAAATAAAGACAACTCCTATGGCTCCTGCCGGTTGTCATACTCATCGACATGCAAGTCGTGATTCCTATTACAAGAACATGATCAATCTCATACATCACATATATCATTCATCACATCCTTTTTGGCCATATCACATCACATAGCATACCCTGCAAAAACAAGTTAGACGTCCTCTAATTGTTGTTTGCATGTTTTACGTGGCTGCTATGGGTTTCTAGCAAGAACGTTTCTTACCTACGCATGAACCACAACGTGATATGCCAATTTCTATTTACCCTTCATAAGGACCCTTTTCATCGAATCCGATCCGTCTAAAGTGGGACAGACAAACACCCGCCAGCCACCTTATGCAACTAGTGCATGTTTGTCGGTGGAACCGGTCTCACGTAAGCGTACGTGTAAGGTTGGTCCGGGCCGCTTCATCCCACGATGCCGCCGAATCAAGATAAGACTAGTAACGGCAAGCATATTGAACAATATCGACGCCCACAACTACTTTGTGTTCTACTCGTGCAAAGAATCTACGCAATAGACCTAGCTCATGATGCCACTGTTGGGGAACGTAGCAGAAATTCAAAATTTTCCTACGTGTCACCAAGATCTATCTATGGAGAGACTAGCAACGAGGGGAAGGAGAGTGCATCTACATACCCTTGTAGATCGCTAAGCGGAAGCGTTCAAGTGAACGGGGTTGATGGAGTCGTACTGGTCGTGATTCAGATCACCGATGATCCTAGTACCGAACGGACGGCACCTCCGTGTTCAACACACGTACAGCTCGACGATGTCTCCCATGCCTTGATCCAGCAAGGAGAGAGGGAGAGGTTGAGGAAGACTCCATCCAGTAGCAGCACAACGGCATGGTGGTGATGGAGGAGTGTGGCAATCCTGCAGGGCTTCGCCAAGCACCTACGGGAGAGGAGGAGGTGTCACGGGAGGGAGGAAGGCGCCAAGGGCTTAGGTATCGATGCCCTCCCTCCCCTCCACTATATATAGGGGCAGGGGAGAGGGGGGAGGCGCAGCCTTGCCCCTTCCTCCAAGGAAGGGGTGCGGCTAAGAGGGGGGGAGGAGTCCATCCTCCCCAAGGCACCTCGGAGGTGCCTTCCCCCTTTAGGACTCTCCCCTTTTTCCTATATCTTGGCGCATGGGCCTCTACGGGCTGGTGCCCTTGGCCCATGTAGGCCAAGGCGCACCCCCTACAGCCCATGTGGCCCCCCGGGCAGGTGGCCCCACCCGGTGGGCCCCCGGGACCCTTCCGGTGGTCCCGGTACAATACCGATGACCCCGAAACTTGTCCCGATGGCCGAAACAGGACTTCCTATATATAAATCTTTACCTCCGGACCATTCCGGAACTCCTCGTGACGTCCGGGATCTCATCCGGGACTCCGAACAACATTCGGTAACCACATACAAGCTTCCTTTATAACCCTAGCGTCATCGAACCTTAAGTGTGTAGACCCTACGGGTTCGGTAGACATGCAGACATGACCGAGACGTTCTCCGGTCAATAACCAACAGCGGGATCTGGATACCCATGTTGGCTCCCACATGTTCCACGATGATCTCATCGGATGAACCACGATGTCAAGGACTCAATCGATCCCGTATACAATTCCCTTTGTCTAGCGGTATGGTACTTGCCCGAGATTCGATCGTCGGTATACCGATACCTTGTTCAATCTCGTTACCAGCAAGTCTCTTTACTCGTTCCGTAACACATCATCCCGTGATCAACCCCTTGGTCACATTGTGCACATTATGATGATGTCCTACCGAGTGGGCCCAGAGATACCTCTCCGTTTACACGGAGTGACAAAATCCCAATCTCGATTCGTGCCAACCCAACAGACACTTTCGGAGATACCCGTAGTGTAACTTTATAGCCACCCAGTTACGTTGTGACGTTTGGCACACCCAAAGCACTCCTAGGGTATCCGGGAGTTGCACAATCTCATGGTCTAAGGAAATGATACTTGACATTAGAAAAGCTTTAGCATACGAACTACATGATCTTGTGCTAGGCTTAGGATTGGGTCTTGTCCATCACATCATTCTCCTAATGATGTGATCCCGTTATCAACGACATCCAATGTCCATGGTCAGGAAACCGTAACCATCTATTGATTAACGAGCTAGTCAACTAGAGGCTTACTAGGGACATGGTGTTGTCTATGTATCCACACATGTATCTGAGTTTCCTATCAATACAATTCTAGCATGGATAATAAACGATTATCATGAACAAGGAAATATAATAATAATCAATTTATTATTGCCTCTAGGGCATATTTCCAACAGTCTCCCACTTGCACTAGAGTCAATAATCTAGTTCACATCGATATGTGATTAACACTCAAGATCACATCCCCATGTGACTAACACCCAAAGAGTTTACTAGAGTCAATAATCTAGTTCACATTTACCATGTGATTAACACTCGATGAGTTCTGGGTTTGATCATGTTATGCTTGTGAGAGAGGTTATAGTCAACGGGTCTGAACCTTTCAGATCCGTGTGTGCTTTACAAATCTCTATGTCATCTCCTAGATGCAGCTACCACGTTCTATTTGGAGCTATTCCAAATAACTGTTCTACTTGGAGCTATTCTAAATTGTTGCTCCATTATACGTATCCGGTATCTCTACTCAGAGCTATCCGGATAGGTGTTAAGCTTGCATCGACGTAACCCTTTACGATGAACTCTTTTACCACCTCCATAATTGAGAAAATTCCTTAGTCCACTAGTTACTAAGGATAACTTTGACCGCTGTCCTGTGATCCATTCTTGGATCACTCTTGTACCCCTTGACTGACGCACGGTAAAGCACACTTCAGGTGCGGTACATAGCATAGCATACTGTAGAGCCTATGTCTTAAGCATAGGGGACGACCTTCGTTCCTTTCTCTCTATTCTGCCATGGTCGAGCTTTAAGTCTTAACTTCATACCTTACAACTCAGGCAAGAACTCCTTCTTTGACTGATCCATCTTGAACACCTTCAAGATCATGTCAAGGCATGTGCTCATTTGAAAGTACTATTAAGTGTTTTGATCTATCCTTATAGATCTTGATGCTCAATGTTCAAGTAGCTTAATCCAGGTTTTCCATTGAAAACACTTTCCAAATAACCCTATATTCTTTCCAGAAATTCTACGTCATTTCTGATCATTAATATGTCAACAACATATACTCATCAGAAATTCTATAGTGCTCCCACTCACTTCTTTGGAGCTCAACTCCCCGGGTCAATGCCACATAATAGACAGGAGGCACCAAGAACAATGTTCTCGTCACAAAACCATCGGAACGATTCCAAGATACCCGCGTGATCCTAAAATTTTTTATAGTGAAATTTGAGGAGAGGAAAGTCAAAACATCTACCTCAAGAGACCTCACCAGAGTGACGAAGGGACTAAGGAGTAAAAAGAATCCTACTCTCCGATATATATAATCCTAAGACTCAAAACATTTTTGTTCTAGACTCAACAACGCCAGCAAACAATCAAGCAGGGGCTCCTAAGTCGGGGATGGCTCTGATTACCAACTTGTAACACCCACGATGCGGCGATATCTCCCACGTGTCGAAGCACGACTTAGAGGCATAACCGCATTGTGGTTTTGTCGCAAGAAGGGTCATCTTCACACAATCCCATGTAATGAACGAGAATGGGATAAAGAGTTGGCTTACAATCGCCACTTCACACAATGAACATATAATTCATACATCATTCAGAGTACACACATAGTCCGACTACGGACGAAGCCAAAAGAAAAGAAGATAACCCAAATGCTAGATCCCCGATCGTCCACAACTGGGCTCCACTACTGATCAACATGAAACGAAACATAGCAACGACCAAGGTCTTCGTTGAGCTCCCATCTAAGCTCGGTTGCATCACCTACACTGGTATCGTCGGCACCTGCAACTGTTGTGATAGTATCTGGTGAGTCACGAGGACTCAGCAATCTCAAAACCCGCGAGATCAAGACTATTTAAGCTTATGGGTAGGAAGTGGTAAAGTGGTGAGGTTGCAGCAGCGACTAAGCATATATGGTGGCTAACATACGCAAATAAGAGCGAGAAGAGAGCAAATGGAACGTTCGTGAAGCTAGCAATGATCAAGAAGTGATCCTGAACTATTACTTACGTCAAACATAACCCAAAACCGTGTTCACTTCCCGGACTCCGCCGAAAAGAGACCATCACAGCTACACACGCGGTTGATGCATTTTAATTTGGATCTGGTGTCCAGTTATCTACAACCGGACATTAACAAATTCCCATCTGCCTCATAACCGCGGGCACGACTTTCGAAAGATAATATAACCTGCAGGTGTGTCCCAACTTAGCCCATCACAAGCTCTCACGGTCAACGAAGGATATACCTTCTCCCGGGAAGACCCGATCAGCCTCGGAATCCCGGTTCGCAAGACATTTCGACAATGGTAAAACAAGACCAGCAAAGCCGCCCGATGTGCCGACAAATCCCAAAAGGAGATGCACATATCTCGTTCTCAGGGCACACCAGATGAGACATCCTACGAATAAAACCAGACCTCAATTTCCCCGAGGTGGCCCCGCAGTCTACTCAGTTCGGACCAACACTCGAAGGAGCACTGGCCTAGGGGGGGGGTTAAAATAAAGATGACCCTTGAGTCTGCAGAACCCAAGGGAAAAAGGCTTAGGTAGGCAAATGGTAAAACCAAGGTTGGGCCTTGCTAGAGGAGTTTTATTCAAAGCGAACTGTCAAGGGGGTCCCATAAATCACCCAACCGCGTAAGGAACGCAAAATCCGGGAACATAACACCGGTATGAGGGAAACTAGGGCGGCAAGAGTGGAACAAAACACCAGGCATAAGGCCGAGTCTTCCACCCTTTACCAAATATATAGATGCATTAATTAAATAAGAGATATTGTTTTATCCCAACATACTCATGTCCATCATGGAGCAATCTTCAACTTCTCCTGCAACTAACAACGCTATAAGAGGGGCTGAGCAAAGCGGTAACATAGCCAAGCAACGGTTTGCTAGGGAGGGTGAAAAGGTTAGAGGCTGACATGGCAATTTAGGAGGCTTGAAGAGCAAATGATAGGTAGCACAGCATAGCGATAGAATGAAACAACTAGCAAGCAAAGATAGAAGTGATATCGAGGGTAATGTTCATCTTGCCTGAAATCCCGCAAGGAAGAAGAACGAGTCCATGAAGAAGACAAACGGACGTAGTCGAACGAATCCTCACAACTCCAGAATGAAACCGAAGCTAACGAGAGAAGCAAACCGGAAAGAAGCAAACAATAAGGTGAACACACAATCATAATCATGGCATGATGCACAATCAAGTATGATGCATGTCCGGTTTAAAGAGGCATGGCATGGCAATATGCAAAAACAACACAACAAGTTAAGTGGAGCTCAATATGCAACGAGTTGCATATTGACGGAACACCACCTCACTTATTTAGTTTAATCTCGTTTAAGCTACCAACTTGTAACAACCACGATGCGGCTATATCTGCCACGTGTCGAAGCACGACTTAGAGGCATAACCGCATTGTGGTTTTGTCGCAAGAAGGGTCATCTTCACACAATCCCATGTAATGAACAAGAATGGGATAAAGAGTTGGCTTACAATCGCCACTTCACACAATGAACATATAATTCATACATCATTCAGAGTACAAACATAGTCCGACTACGGACGAAGCCAAAAGAAAAGAAGATAACCCAACTGCTAGATCGCCGATCGTCCCCAACTGGGCTCCACTACTGATCAACATGAAACGAAACATAGCAACGACCAAGGTCTTCGTTGAGCTCCCATCTGAGCTCGGTTGCATCACCTGCACTGGTATAGTCGACACCTGCAACTGTTGTGATAGTATCTAGTGAGTCACGAGGACTCAGCAATCTTAAAACCCGCGAGATCAAGACTATTTAAGCTTATGGGTAGGAAGTGGTAAAGTGGTGAGGTTGCAGCAGCGACTAAGCATATATGGTGGCTAACATACGCAAATAAGAGCGAGAAGAGAGCAAATGGAACGTTCGTGAAGCTAGCAATGATCAAGAAGTGATCCTGAACTCCTACTTACGTCAAACATAACCCAAAACCGTGTTCACTTCCCGGACTCCGCCGAAAAGAGACCATCACGGATACACACGCGTTTGATGCGTTTTAATAAGGATCTGGTGTAAAGTTATCTACAACCGGACATTAACAAATTCCCATCTGCCTCATAACCGCGGGCACGGCTTTCGAAAGATAATATACCCTGCAGGGGTGTCCCGACTTAGCCCATCACAAGCTCTCACGGTCAATGAAGGATATACCTTCTCCCGGGAAGACCCGATCAGCCTCGGAATCCCGGTTTGCAAGACATTTCAACAATGGTAAAACAAGACCAGCAAAGCCGCCCGATGTGCCGACAAATCCCGATAAGAGCTGCACATATCTCGTTCTCAGGGCACACCGGATGAGACATCCTATGAATAAAACCAGACCTCAATTTCCCCGAGGTGGCCCCGCAGTCTACTCAGTTCGGACCAACACTCGAAG
>NC_041385.1:378153732-378159502 GCF_002162155.2 Triticum dicoccoides
AAATGGTAAAACCAAGGTTGGGCCTTGCTGGAGGAGTTTTATTCAAAGCGAACTGTCAAGGGGGTCCCATAAATCACCCAACCGCGTAAGGAACGCAAAATCCGGGAACATAACACCGGTATGACGGAAACTAGGGCGGCAAGAGTGGAACAAACACCAGGCATAAGGCCGAGTCTTCCACCCTTTACCAAATATATAGATGCATTAATTAAATAAGAGATATTGAGATATCCCAACATAATCATGTCCATCATGGAGCAATCTTCAACTTCACCTGCAACTAACAACACTATAAGAGGGTCTGAACAAAGCGGTAACATAGCCAAGCAACGGTTTGCTAGGAAGGGTGAAAAGGTTAGAGGCTGACATGGCAATTTAGGAGGCTTGAAGAGCAAATGATAGGTAGCACAGCATAGCGATAGAATGAAACAACTAGCAAGCAAAGATAGAAGTGATATCGAGGGTAATGGTCATCTTGCCTGAAATCCCGCAAGGAAGAAGAACGAGTCCATGAAGAAGACAAACGGATGTAGTCGAACGAATCCTCACAACTCCGGAATGAAACTGAAGCTAACGAGAGAAGCAAACCGGAAAGAAGCAAACAATAAGGTGAACACACAATCATAATCATGGCATGATGCACAATCAACTATGATGCATGTCCGGTTTAAAGAGGCATGGCATGGCAATATGCAAAAACAACACAACAAGTTAAGTGGAGCTCAATATGCAACGAGTTGCATATTGACGGAACACCACCTCACTTATTTAGTTTAATCTCGTTTAAGCTACCAACTTGTAACAACCACGATGCGGCTATATCTGCCACGTGTCGAAGCACGACTTAGAGGCATAACCGCATTGTGGTTTTGTCGCAAGAAGGGTCATCTTCACACAATCCCATGTAATGAACAAGAATGGGATAAAGAGTTGGCTTACAATCGCCACTTCACACAATGAACATATAATTCATACATCATTCAGAGTACACACATAGTCCGACTACGGACGAAGCCAAAAGAAAAGAAGATAACCCAACTGCTAGATCCCCGATCGTCCCCAACTGGGCTCCACTACTGATCAACATGAAACGAAACATAGCAACGACCAAGGTCTTCATTGAGCTCCCATCTGAGCTCGGTTGCATCACCTGCACTGGTATAGTCGTCACCTGCAACTATTGTGATAGTATCTGGTGAGTCACGAGGACTCAGCAATCTCAAAACCCGCGAGATCAAGACTATTTAAGCTTATGGGTAGGAAGTGGTAAAGTGGTGAGGTTGTAGCAGCGACTAAGCATATATGGTGGCTAACATACGCAAATAAGAGCGAGAAGAGAGCAAATGGAACGTTCGTGAAGCTAGCAATGATCAAGAAGTGATCCTGAACTCCTACTTACGTCAAACATAACACAAAACCGTGTTCACTTCCCGGACTCCGCCGAAAAGAGACCATCACGGCTACACACGCGGTTGATGCATTTTAATAAGGATCTGGTGTCAAGTTATCTACAACCGGACATTAACAAATTCCCATCTGCCTCATAACCGCGGGCATGGCTTTCGAAAGATAATATACCCTGCAGGGGTGTCCCAACTTAGCCCATCACAAGCTCTCACGGTCAATGAAGGATATACCTTCTCCCGGGAAGACCCGATCAGCCTCGGAATCCCGGTTTGCAAGACATTTCGACAATGGTAAAACAAGACCAGCAAAGCCGCCCGATGTGCCGACAAATCCCGATAGGATCTGCACATATCTCGTTCTCAGGGCACACCGGATGAGACATCCTACGAATAAAACCAGACCTCAATTTCCCCGAGGTGGCCCCGCAGTCTACTCAGTTCGGACCAACACTCGAAGGAGCACTGGCCCCGGGGGGGGGGGGGTTAAAGTAAAGATGACCCCTGAGTCTGCAGAACCCAAGGGAAAACGGCTTAGGTAGGCAAATGGTAAAACCAAGGTTGGGCCTTGCTGGAGGAGTTTTATTCAAAGCGAACTGTCAAGGGGGTCCCATAAATCACCCAACCGCGTAAGGAACGCAAAATCCGGGAACATAACACCGATATGACGGAAACTAGGGCGGCAAGAGTGGAACAAACACCAGGCATAAGGCCGAGTCTTCCACCCTTTACAAAATATATAGATGCATTAATTAAATAAGAGATATTGTGATATCCCAACATAATCATGTCCATCATGGAGCAATCTTCAACTTCACCTGCAACTAACAACACTATAAGAGGGTCTGAGCAAAGCGATAACATAGCCAAGCAACGGTTTGCTAGGAAGGGTGAAAAGGTTAGAGGCTGACATGGCAATTTAGGAGGCTTGAAGAGCAAATGATAGGTAGCACAACATAGCGATAGAATGAAACAACTAGCAAGCAAAGATAGAAGTGATATCGAGGGTAATGGTCATCTTGCCTGAAATCCCGCAAGGAAGAAGAACAAGTCCATGAAGAAGACAAACGGACGTAGTCGAACGAATCCTCACAACTCCGGAATGAAACCGACGCTAACGAGAGAAGCAAACCGGAAAGAAGCAAACAATAAGGTGAACACACAATCATAATCATGGCATCATGCACAATCAAGTATGATGCATATCCGGTTTAAAGAGGCATGGCATGGCAATATGCAAAAACAACACTACAAGTTAAGTGGAGCTCAATATGCAATGAGTTGCATATTGACGGAACACCACCTCACTTATTTAGTTTAACCTCGTTTAAGCTACCAACTTGTAACAACCACGATGCGGCTATATCTGCCACGTGTCGAAGCAGGACTTAGAGGCATAACCGCATTGTGGTTTTGTCGCAAGAAGGGTCATCTTCACACAATCCCATGTAATGAACAAGAATGGGATAAAGAGTTGGCTTACAATCGCCACTTCACACAATGAACATATAATTCATACATCATTCAGAGTACACACATAGTCCGACTACGGACGAAGCCAAAAGAAAAGAAGATAACCCAACTGCTAGATCCCCGATCGTCCCCAACTGGGCTCCACTACTGATCAACATGAAACGAAACATAGCAACGACCAAGGTCTTTGTTGAGCTCCCATCTAAGCTCGGTTGCATCACCTGCACTGGTATAGTCGGCACCTGCAACTGTTGTGATAGTATCTGGTGAGTTACGAGGACTCAGCAATCTCAAAACCCGCGAGATCAAGACTATTTAAGCTTAGGGGTAGGAAGTGGTAAAGTGGTGAGGTTGCAGCAGCGACTAAGCATATATGGTGGCTAACATACGCAAATAAGAGCGAGAAGAGAGCAAATGGAACGTTTGTGAAGCTAGCAATGATCAAGAAGTGATCCTGAACTCCTACTTACGTCAAACATAACCCAAAACCGTGTTCACTTCCCGGACTCCGCCGAAAAGAGACCATCACGGCTACACACGCGGTTGATGCGTTTTAATAAGGATCTGGTGTCAAGTTATCTACAACCGGACATTAACAAATTCCCATCTACCTCATAACCGCGGGCACGGCTTTCGAAAGATAATATACCCTGCAGGGGTGTCCCAACTTAGCCCATCACAAGCTCTCACGGTCAATGAAGGATATACCTTCTCCCGGGAAGACCCGATCAGCCTCGGAATCCTGGTTTGCAAGACATTTCGACAATGGTAAAACAAGACCAGCAAAGCCGCCCGATGTGCCGACAAATCCCGATAGGAGCTGCACATATCTCGTTCTCAGGGCACACCGGATGAGACATCCTACGAATAAACCAGACCTCAATTTCCCCGAGGTGGCCCAGCTGTCTACTCAGTTCGGACCAACACTCGAAGGAGCACCGGCCCGGGGGGGGGGGAGGTTAAAGTAAAGATGACCCTTGAGTCTGCAGAACCGAAGGGAAAACGGCTTAGGTAGGCAAATGGTAAAACCAAGGTTGGGCCTTGCTGGAGGAGTTTTATTCAAAGCGAACTATCAAGGGGGTCCCATAAATCACCCAACCGCGTAAGGAACGCAAAATACGGGAACATAACACCGGTATGACGAAAACTAGGGCGGCAAGAGTGGAACAAAACACCAGGCATAAGGCCGAGTCTTCCACCCTTTACCAAATATATAGATGCATTAATTAAATAAGAGATATTGTGATATCCCAACATAATCATGTCCATCATGGAGCAATCTTTAACTTCACCTGCAACTAACAACGCTATAAGAGGGGCTGAGCAAAGCGGTAACATAGCCAAGCAACGGTTTGCTAGGAAGGGTGAAAAGGTTAGAGGCTGACATGGCAATTTAGGAGGCTTGAAGAGCAAATGATAGGTAGCACAGCATAGCGATAGAACGAAACAACTAGCAAGCAAAGATAGAAGTGATATCGAGGGTAATGGTCATCTTGCCTGAAATCCCGCAAGGAAGAAGAACGAGTCCATGAAGAAGACAAATGGACGTAGTCGAACGAATCCTCACAACTCCGGAATGAAACCGAAGCTAACGAGAGAAGCAAACCGGAAAGAAGCAAACAATAAGGTGAACACACAATCATAATCATGGCATGATGCACAATCAAGTATGATGCATGTCCAGTTTAAAGAGGCATGGCATGGCAATATGCAAAAACAACACTACAAGTTAAGTGGAGCTCAATATGCAACGAGTTGCATATTGCCGGAACACCACCTCAATTATTTAGTTTAATCTCGTTTAAGCTACCAACTTGTAACAACCACGATGTGGCTATATCTGCCACGTGTCGAAGCACGACTTAGAGGCATAACCGCATTGTGGTTTTGTCGCAAGAAGGGTCATCTTCACACAATCCCATGTAATGAACAAGAATGGGATAAAGAGTTGGCTTACAATTGCCACTTCACACAATGAACATATAATTCATACATCATTCAGAGTACACACATAGTCCGACTACGGACGAAGCCAAAAGAAAAGAAGATAACCCAACTGCTAGATCCCCGATCGTCCCCAACTGGGCTCCACTACTGATCAACATGAAACGAAACATAGCAACGACCAAGGTCTTCGTTGAGCTCCCATCTGAGCTCGGTTGCATCACCTGCACTGGTATAGTCGGCACCTGCAACTGTTGTGATAGTATCTGGTGAGTTACGAGGACTCATCAATCTCAAAACCTGCGAGATCAAGACTATTTAAGCTTATGGGTAGGAAGTGGTAAAGTGGTGAGGTTGCAGCAGCGACTAAGCATATATGGTGGCTAACATACGCAAATAAGAGCGAGAAGAGAGCAAATGGAACGTTCGTGAAGCTAGCAATGATCAAGAAGTGATCCTGAACTCCTACTTACGTCAAACATAACCCAAAACCGTGTTCACTTCCCGGACTCTGCCGAAAAGAGACCATCACGGCTACACACACGGTTGATGCGTTTTAATAAGGATCTGGTGTCAAGTTATCTACAACCGGACATTAACAAATTCCCATCTGCCTCATAACCGCGGGCACGGCTTTCGAAATATAATATACCCTGCAGGGGTGTCCCAACTTAGCCCATCACAAGCTCTCATGGTCAATGAAGGATATACCTTCTCCCGGGAAGACCCGATCAGCCTCGGAATCCCGGTTTGCAAGACATTTCAACAATGGTAAAACAAGACCAGCAAAGCCGCCCGATGTGCCGACAAATCCCGATAGGAGCTGCACATATCTCGTTCTCAGGGCACACCGGATGAGACATCCTACGAGTAAAACCAGACCTCAAGTTTCCCCGAGGTGGCCCCGCAGTCTACTCAGTTCGGACCAACACTCGAAGGAGCACTGGCCC
>NC_041385.1:378159658-378179570 GCF_002162155.2 Triticum dicoccoides
AGTCTGCAGAACCCAAGGGAAAAAGGCTTAGGTAGGCAAATGGTAAAACCAAGGTTGGGCCTTGTTGGAGGAGTTTTATTCAAAGCTAACTGTCAAGGGGGTCCCATAAATCACCCAACCGCGTAAGGAACGCAAAATCCGGGAACATAACACTGGTATGACGGAAACTAGGGCGGCAAGAGTGGAACAAAACACCAGGCATAAGGCCGAGTCTTCCACCCTTTACGAAATATATAGATGCATTAATTAAATAAGAGATATTGTGATATCCCAACATAATCATGTCCATCATGGAGCAATCTTCAACTTCACCTGCAACTAACAACGCTATAAGAGGGGCTGAGCAAAGCGGTAACATAGCCAAGCAACGGTTTGCTAGGAAGGGTGAAAATGTTTGAGGCTCACATGGCAATTTAGGAGGCTTGAAGAGCAAATGATAGGTAGCGCAGCATAGCGATAGAATGAAACGACTAGCAAGCAAAGATAGAAGTGATATCGAGGGTAAGGGTCATCTTGCCTGAAATCCCGCAAGGAAGAAGAACGAGTCCATGAAGAAGACAAACGGACGTAGTTGAATGAATCCTCACAACACCGGAACGAAACCGAAGCTAACGAGAGAAGCAAACCGGAAAGAAGCAAACAATAAGGTGAACACACAATCATAATCATGGCATGATGCACAATCAAGTATGATGCATGTCCGGTTTAAAGAGGCATGGCATGGCAATATGCAAAAACAACACTAAAAGTTAAGTGGAGCTCAATATGCAACGAGTTGCATATTGACGGAACACCACATCACTTATTTAGTTTAATCTCGTTTAAGGTACCAAACAATATTAAATGTTGTTAAACATGGCAAGAGGTGAAGCATAAATAAACTAACTATTTAGGCAAGTTTAAGTGAGGCCGGAAACAACAAACAACAATTCCGGAAAGTCCCCATGTCATTAAGCAATTTAATGCAAACACAATTTTTTAACATTTTAAATGTTGTTATCATGATGCGGATGACATATAAAAGTTTTATGCAATTTTATGAAAACGTTAACATGAGCATGATACGAGGCATTTGGTCACCATGGCGGAATGAAAGGGGTGCCATAGCAGCGAAACAAAAATGGTGCCACGGCAACATATCATGATTATACCTTCGAAGCGTGCGTTTTCGGAGCGGTTCGGGTTCGGTACGATGTAGTGCAAGTAGACGTTCTTGTAGCGGTCGTAGAGGAAGTAGTTGTACACGTTCGTCTCCGAGAGGTATTTGACGAATCCAACATCTTCGGGGCGACGGTAGTGGTTCACCGACGTCGTGGGAAGTAGTGGAAGTAGTTGTACACGGCGACGGCGGTAGTTGTTCAGGGTCTTGGCGGGTCGTCGTGTAGCCGTACATGTTCGTCGTGGTACACGGTATCTTGTGAAACTTCACGGTTCAAAGTGTAGTCGTACACGTGGTCTTTGGTGAAGATGGTCGTACACGCATGTAGATGAACTTGACGGGTCATCAACCTCCTGGTACTTGGCGAAAAGCTGAAGATGGTCTTGGCATTCCTAGTCGATGAGGGCGAGCAGAGGCGCATCCTCCTCCCTCCTCGAACAAGGCAGAGGAGGGGCATGGGGCTCATCTGGTTCCCGGCCAGGTCCAGGCCGGTGGGACTCCATGGGGCGGCGGCCATGGGAATCGGGCATGGCGCGCGGGAGAAGGACGCGAGGCAGAGGAGGGGCACTCGAGGCAGGGCTGGAACCTGCCGGCGAGGTGGAGGCGCATGGCGGCGGAGCACACGGCCAGATTTGGGGACGGGGACGGCGAGGCGAGGTGGAGCGGCTCCAGTGGCGGCGAGGAGGAGGTCGGGCGCAGGGCCGGCAGGGGCGTCGCGGGGCTTGGGAGGAGAAGCAGGGCGCTGCGAGCTGCGGCCGGCCGGCGAGGAGGTGGAGGCGCGAGGCGGCGATTTCAGGCCGGATCGAGGAGGAGGGCGGCGAGGGGATCGGGCGCAGGGGCTCTCCCTGGCGCTGGCAGCGGGCGAGCGAGAGGGATGGGGGATCGGGCTCCTGGGGTTGCGGCGCTGTGTGGGAACGAGGGGAGAGAGCGTGGTCGGGCTAGGGTTAGGTAGGGGCGCGGCTGGGCCTGAAGAGGCTAGATGGGCCGGCCTGCTGCAGGCTCTCTCTCTCCCTTCCTCTCATACTTTCTTACAGAAAGCATTAAAGAGAAGGAAAATGAAGAGGGGGTTAGGGAAAGAAAATGCGCAAGGGGATAATTTTCCCGGACTCGCAAAAATATGCTCGTTCCAAGAAAAATAGAAAGGCCATGATTGAAAGATTTAAATTCAAACTCATTTGAATTTAATTCAAATGGGTTTGAAATAGGACTTGATAAAAGGAAGGTCCAAAAATGTTCGGATTTTTGGTGGAGCTCCGGAAAATGGCAAAAGAATTATTGGAAAGGTTAGAGAGCCAAAACTTGAAGAAGAAAAGGACCGAAATTATTTTGCAAGTGTGTTTATGGGTGATTCCAAAACAATGGAATATTTTATAATATCTCCCTAAATATCGGGAGGGTATGTTATAAAGAGAAGTCACCCTTCCCTCGATTTAAATGGATCGAAGATCCATACAATTTATTTAGTTGAGTTTTTAAAATTAAAGATATGATGGCATGATGACGTGATGCAATGCAAAAATAAAAGAGCAAGCAAAAAAAAGAAACACATGGCAAAACTCAGAATAGCTGGAAGTCTTCTAGAGCGTCGGTCTCGGGGCGTTACACCCACATGCTTCCAAATAACAAAGTGAAGGCCCTCAACCAAATGAACAAGATCAAGGGCAAGATCAACCTCAAGATGGTGTTGAACCACCAAGTGAGGCCCAAGGCAAGTTCTTTCGACTGAGCAAGGTCAAGATCAAGAGCAAGCTCAAGATCAAGAACAAGCTCAAGACGATGCTTAAGATGATCAAGTTACCCCTCCTCAACTCTCTCTTGAGGAGGAATTGGGGTCATACCGCCAAGATTGCGTCCAAGATCACTACCAAAGATCATCTCATGAAGAATGTGCTTGGAATTTTAAGAAAGGGGGTAAGCACTCATAGACAATTGGCAAACTATTGTGAACATCATGCATTTGTTTCTTGTGTTGAACCCCAAAAGGTATATGAGGCGTTCAAGGATCCAAATTGGCTTAAAGCCATGCATGAAGAACTCAACAACTTCGAGCACAACAAGGTGTGAAGATTGGTGCCAAGGCCAACGGAGAATCATAATGTCATTGGAACCAAATGGATTTTCAAGAACAAGCAAGATGCTCACGGGATTTTCATTCACAACAAAGCTCGTTTGGTGGCACAAGGATACTCCCAAGTCGAGGGTATTGACTATGGTGAAACCTTTGCTCCCGTTGCTCGCCTTGAATCTATTTGTTTGTTGCTTGCTTATGCTTCTCATCGTAACTTCAAGTTGCAACAAATGGATGTGAAGAGTGCTTTTCTTAATGGTCTGCTTAATGAGTTGGTGTATGTCAAACAACCCCTGGGGTTTGAGGATCCAAAGTTCCCCAATAATGTGTACTAACTCGATAAGGCGCTTTATGGCCTTAAACAAGCCCCATGTGCGTGTTATGATCACCTTACCGAGTTGCTGCAAGATTGTGGGTTTGAAATTGAGAAAATCGACCCCACTCTTTTTACTAAGAAGGTCAACGGGGATTTGTTTATATGCCACTATATGTTGATGATATTATCTTTGGTTCTCCTAAAAATGCCTTTAATGAGGAGTTTGCCGCACTCATGACCGTGGAGTTTGAGATGTCCATGATGGGAGAGTTGAAGTTCTTTCTAGGGTTCGAAGTCAAACAAAGAAGAGAAGGAATCTTCATCAACCAAGCCAAATACACTCAAGACATTCTTAAGAGATTCAAGTTGAGTGATGTCAAGCCGGCGTCTACACCAATGCCTACCAAATGCCAACTTGACAGTGATCCCAATGGTAAAGCAGTGGATCAAAAGGTATATCGCTCTAGGATTGGCTCCTTGCTTTACCTTTGTGCATCTAGACCGGATATCGTGTTGAGTGTGGGAATTTGTGCATGGTTTCAAGCCTCACCTAAGGAAAGCCACTGTATGGCGGTCAAGCGAATCTTTTGATATTTGGCTGATACCCCAAACTTTGGCTTATGGTACCCTAGAGGAGCAAGATTCAATGTTGTGGGATATTCAGATTTAGATTGGGTGGGAGACAAAGTGGATAGGAAGTCAACTTCCGGAGGGTGCCAATTTCTTGGGTGCTCTTTGGTGAGTTGATATTCTAAGAAGCAAAGTTGTGTGTCTCTCTCCTCCAACGAAGCCGAGTATCTAGCTGCCGGCAGTTGTTGTGCTCAACTTCTATGGATGAGGCAAACTGTAAAGGATTACGGTGTCACTTGTGAAAAAGTGCCTCTTTGGTGTGACAATGAAAGTGCCATCAAGATTTCTCTCAACCCAGTGTAACACTTCAAGGTGAATCATATTGAGATTCGGTATGACTTCATCCGGGATCACATCAAGCGAGGAGAGATCGATCTTAACTATGTGAACACTCATAAACCTTGCAGATATTTTCATGAAGCCTTTGGATGAAGCTAGATTTCGCGAGTTAGGGCATGACCTAAATATCATCGATTTGAGCAATGTGGCTTGAACCTGTGCACAACCCACTATACTTATCATGTTGTCTTATTTAGATGTAGGCATGGACATAGGGGGAGTGTTATTCTCTCAATGAACTCTTCCTCCCCCCCATTATGCATAAATCGATCAACTCTTTCACATTCACCATTTGTGATGGTACTTGTTCTTCAAAGACGAGTTTTGGTCATGGGCCCAAGGATAATCTTCGCGGTGCCATACCAATTGACTCAAACATAGGTGGCTTCCGCCATCGCCCTCTCTTCTTGAGAGGTGTTGGTTCGTTGTTGGTCCTCGGTATACCTTTGCTTTCTTTCGGACCTTGTTTGTGGTTAAGTTGCTTCGTCTATGGTCTTTGTTGGTGTCAAAACCGGAGGATCTCGGGTAGGGGGTCCCGAACTGTGCGTCTAGGCGGATGGTAACAGAAGACACGGGACACGATGTTTTACCCAGGTTCGGGCCCTCTTGATGGAGGTAAAACCCTACGTCCTGCTTGATTGATATTGATGATGTGGGTATTACAAGAGTAGATCTACCACGAGATCAAGGAGGCTAAACCCTAGAAGCTAGCCTATGGTATGATTTTGTTCGTCCTACGGACTAAAGCCATCCGGTTTATATAGACACCGGAGAGGGCTAGGGTTACACAGAGTCGGTTACAATGGTAGGAAATCTACATATCCGTATCGCCAAGCTTGCCTTCCACGCCAAGGAAAGTCCCATCCGGACACGGGACAAAGTCTTCAATATTGTATCTTCATAGTCTTGGAGTCCGGCCGATGATGATAGTTCGGCTATCCGGACACCCCCCAAGTCCAGGACTCCCTCAGTAGCCCCTGAACCAGGCTTCAATGACGACGAGTCCGGCGCGCATGTTGTCTTCGGCAATGCAAGGCGGGTTCCTTCTCCGAATAATTTATAGAAGATTGTGAACTCCAGGATAGTGTTCGGCTCTGCAAAATAAATTCCACATACCACCATAGAGAGAATAATATTTACACAAGTTCAATCTGCTGACGTATTTCGTGGTGTGACGTCACACCACTACCAAGCCTTTACTCAAATCGTTTTTATTGTACCACCTCAATGTGTTTAGCGAAGCGGTTTCCTTGGCACGTCTTGTCAAAGCAGAGATCGTGTTCCCCTTATTCCGGGATTCCCATCAATACGGACGTGGGTAAACCAACCGCGCCATTGATTGCGGCGCTTGGGAGATAAGCGAGTTTTATCAGGCCGGTGGGGACGCATGTTTCCGTCCGCCCATATAAGGGGATAAAGATCCAACCCTTTTACCTGCACCTTCTTCCTCCTTGGCTTATCCATCTTTGCAAACTCGAGCTCCAGCGCCCAAGTCCGCACATCTCACCTTAACCTTCTCCAACTATGTCCGGAGGGGGAGGCAAGTGGATGGCCTCCTCCGTTACGGAGGGGCACGTCCAGAAGCTGCGTAGCGCCGGATATCTGTCCAGCGACATCGCGCACCAGCTCCCCGACGAGGGAGAGCTCATCCCGACCCCCCGACCCCATGAGAGGGTAGTATTTCTTCCCCATTTCCTCCGCGGACGGGGCTTCCCACTCCATCCCTTTGTCCGGGGGCTCATGTTCTACTACGGCCTGGATTTCCATGATCTGGCCCCGAATTTTATCCTCAATATCTCGGCGTTTATCGTCGTGTGTGAGGCTTTCCTCTACATCCAGCCCCACTTCGGCTTTTGGCTCAAGACCTTCAGTATAAAGCCGAAGGTGGTAAAGGGCAGCCAAGCGGAGTGCGGAGGCGCCATGGTGGGCAAGATGCCCAACGTTACTTGGCTTGAGGGAACTTTCGTGGAAACCATTAAGGGGTGGCAATCGGGGTGGTTCTATATCACCGAGCCGCGTGACCCTGAATGGGCAGCGGCCCCCGAATTCAGATCTGGCATCCCCATATGGCTCACCTCCTGGAAAGAGAGCGGTCGGACATGGGGCGATTCGGAGGAGCTGACCGGACTCCAAGCCTGCATCAAAAAGCTAGTGAACAAGAAGCTCAAGCTTGTCAACGTAGTCCAGGTCATGCTTATCCGCCAGATTCTCCCATGCCAACGACGGGGCTTCAGTATGTGGGAGTTCGATTCGGCGCAACACTAGACTTTGAGCGGGCTCTTCGACACTACGTAAGAAGAGGTCTGGAGGGTGCTGTTTAAAGGTGCTGAGGCCCCCGCATCCGCTACCGAAGATCGCGGATTCAGCTTGCAGCGTCCAGCTAACGAGGTAAGCGATTTTGCCCTTTACGGGACACTTGTTTTCCATAGTTTAACTCTATGCGGGATCTAAACTCCCTCTCCTTTGACAGGACTGGCTGAAGAAGGCTGAACAGACTATCTGTCCGGCCCCATTGCCAGAGGACCTAGCGGACGCCCGTTTAACGGGGTTGCTAGCTCCGGCACCCCACGTGGTGCCGGAGAAGAAGGCCAAGAAGAAGGCCACGGGCACTCAGAAGAGATCCCGTTTTCAGGTGTCATCGGATGATGACTCCGAGGCAGACTCCTCCCACAAAGGCGAGGAGGAGAAGAAGAAGGCCTCTCCCCCAGTGGGGGGAGGGAAGAAAAGGAAGGCTTCCCCAACGAGGGAGGCCGAAGGGTCCAAGAAGAGAAAGACTCTTCCCCCGGACTGCTCCGCCAACGCCAGTGATGACGACGAGGATTGGCCTCCAAGGGCCAAGCCCCTGGCGAGATCGTAAGTATCCGGACTCCCGAATAACTTCACGGTTTTTCTTTTTGCCACATAGTGTCTTTCTAATGCCGCATACAACCCTGCAGTCCACCCAAGGATGATTTTCCCGCTTCATCGAGTGGGTCCTTGGGTGCATCCGATATGGATTCCCTTCCGACCGCCTCCACCCCCCGTGATGCGGACGATGCCGAGGTGGGATCCTGGGAAGGGACCCGCCAGGAGGGGGAGGCCCCGAAGGTGCCGCAGGGCAACCTCCCGGACTTTGCGCCGGACTCCGCACCGGAACCTGAAGTGGCTCGGGAGTCCGATGGGCGGCCCTTCGTAAGAAGGGCAAGACCGCGATGCCAGCGGACTCCGTCCAACCGGAGGCGCCGGATAGCTTGCTGGAGGCGCTCAACGGCGCCTCCCTCGAAGAGGAACACCACACCTTCATGAGTGCGGTGATTCAGAAGGTTCAGCTCGCCAAGAGCGGGCTGACTAAAGCCTGCAGCAGCCTTCTAACAGGCTTTGAGGTAAGAATTTTGATATATGTAGAATAGTACCGCATAGACAGTAGCCCCTGATGCTCGGTTCGGTATTCGGAAAGAAAAGCCGGACTGAGGATCTAAAAAGATATACGCAGGAGTTATGAAATATGTCAATATGGGGTTGCAGGATGTACTGCTGACCTCTGCCGCACTGACTGTGGAGGTCAATACTTTGAAGCAAAGCCTCAAGCGGTCTGAGAACGAGCTCGGCCATGCCAAGAAGCAGCTCGAGGACAAGAAAGGTGAATAACACCGTATTTAAGATTGTACCTTACAGAAAAGGATTTGGTTGCAAGAAAATTGACAAGGATAACATGGGTATTGAAGGTGCCACGACCGAGGTGGCGACCCTGAAGGAGGCGGTGTCCGCGGCCGAACGTAATGCGGCCGCGGAGCGCACTGAGCGAGAGAAGCAGGAGGCGCAGGTGGCGGAGGTACAGCAAGAGCTCCAGGATCTCGTGAAAAAACATGAGAGCCAAGAGCATGACTCGAAGACTCGAGAGTCTGAGCTTGCATCGGCTCTTGAGAGTGCCAAAGCCGCTAAGGCCGAAGCCTACAAGGCCTCCAAGAAATCGAGGCGTTGAAGAAAATAGCAGCGGGTAAGGCATTTTTCATGCAAAGTAAGCACGTGAGTGTGAATTACCGATCACTTACCCGAATTCGGAGCTCTCCAAGAGCGTTCGCAGATCTTCCTCGCAGCGTGTCCGATGCTGCCGCTTTCTACCGGGCCGAGGAGGGGAGCTCAACGGAGAAGGTCTTCTAGTCTCAGTATGCTGAGGCCGGACATCCGGTGCCCCGTAGCGACCAGCTGAAGCAGCTGGTCCAGCTCCACAAGGTGGCCGAACAGGCCATGAGGGGCCTCATAGTTCGGCTGTGGCCTAAGGAGGCCGTGCCTGGGATCTACTTCGGCCTAGTGCGGCGGTTGGTGGATGCATGTCCATGGGTTGAAGTCATCAAGCACTCCGCCTGTATTGAAGGTGGCCGTCGAGCCCTTGCCCGCGCAAAGGTGCACTGGGGCAAGATGGATGCTGAGAAGCTTGTGACGGACGCGCCACCGCTGAGCAAGGAGTATCGTACTCCCGAGATGTATTATAATACTGTTCTGAAGGGTGCCCGCACTATTGCGGGTGAGTGCTCCAAAGATATAATATTTGAGTAGACTCGCATTTTGTTATCATGTGCGCTGAAAACTTTGTTCATATGCGCTAAGCAACGCTTGTTAATTTAAAATATTACCTTATGTGCGGCCGTTTATCAAATCTGAGAGATGGCAAGTCGTCGGCTTCGCCCCCCATGCCACGAGTGCTGGGGTGTTCGGGATAAATTTGAGCACTCTTGTTCCCATTTTTGGGTCCATCTAGGGAGGCGCTCAACGCAACGAACAAGGCAACCGGACTTATAATGCCTGAACACTCTCACTTAGCCATAGAATTCTATAATTTTAAATTTCGGTGAAGCCCCTAGTGTTTGGAAGGCCGAATTTGGGGCGCTATCCACGCCTGGGCCGGACAAAGCCGGTTCCTCGCTCTAAGCGGCATAAGTCTTTAGGGACTCGAAAAAACCTCTCAAACAGTGACCAGCTCTCACCTCATCATGACGGTCAGTTTTAGCTTTCTCCACTGAGACGCTCGCCCAGCTCAACTGGGGCGCAATCGCAGTGGTTCTCCCAGTGCTACCTTAGCCGATACAACGGAACATAAGTTACCAAAACATGGGAGCCGGGCAAACCCTACTATTGACCCGAGACATGATTCGGAGCCGATGCATATAATGCTATAAGTTCGGGGTGCCGCACTTGTGAAAATGTTCGGACTTATCGCACCATGATGCGGGAAACATAAGCCCCTGGTGTATTTAGCCGTACCAAAGTGTACGGATGCAACATGTCATAAATGAACATATGTATAAGAAAGGAATGCAATTGTAAGCAAAAAGGTGCATTGCTTATTCAAGAAATACTGCTGTGAATGCAGAATGATACAAATGGTGCGATAAGCAAGGGATGGGACTATTAAACATGTCCCCCTCCAGGGGTAGGCTGCGGAATGGTGTATAAAACAGATTTAATGCTCATAATGGAGACCACCTGGATATTCGTTGTAGCCTTTCTCCTTCCCTGGCTGTTGCATCATGAGTTCGGCAGGTCTACTTCCAGACAGGGCCTCTGATGAACGGGGTCCTATGGGTAAAAGAAAAAGAAAAGAAAAGAAAAAAGAACGACACACTTGAGAGCCCCTGGTGTGGTTAAGCCGCATTCTGGGCCTATCGTGGTCGTGCCCCTCCCCCTATGCCCATGGTATCTTCAGAGCGTAATGATGTACGCGAAGGACCCGTCTTGAATTTTTGTAGGGGCTGGGGTTGGGGCCGCATTGCTACGCGTGCTCGGAACGTGCCAGGTGGTCTTGTTGTAGGTTACTTCGGGCGTGTTTAGCCGTGTCCGGTCGCTTAATGGCCGGACTCGAGAATTGCCTTAAGAGGCTGCACTGTACTTCTGTCGCGAGAGCCGCTGTATGTTCCTCCGTTCGGAGAGAGCGTTCAGTGTTTCCGTTGACCGTGATGACTCCTCGAGGGCCTGGCATCTTGAGCTTAAGGTATGCGTAGTGCGGTACCGCATTGAACTTTGCAAACGCGGTGCGTCCGAGCAGAGCATGATAGCCGCTGCAGAACGGAACTATGTCGAAGATTAACTCTTCACTTCGGAAGTTATCCGGGGATCCGAATACCACTTCCAGTGTAACTGAGCCTGTACAATTGGCCTCTACACCTGGTATGACGCCTTTAAAGGTCGTCTTTGTAGGTTTAATCCTTGAGGGGTCTATGCCCATTTTGCACACTGTATCCTGATAAAGCAGGTTCAGGCTGCTGCCGCCATCCATCAGGACTCTGGTGAGGTGAAATCCATCAACGATTGGGTCTAAAACCAATGCGGCGAATCCGCCGTGGCGGATGCTGGTGGGGTGGTCCCTTCGGTCAAAAGTGATTGGGCAGGAGGACCATGGATTGAACTTCGGGGCAACTGGCTCCATCGCGTATACATCCCTGAGTGCAGGCTTCCGCTCCCTTTTGGGTATGTGGGTTGCGTATATCATGTTCACCGTCCGCACTTGTGGGGCGAAACCCTTCTGTCCTCTATTGTTCGGCGGTCGGGTTTCTTCCTCGTCGTCGCTATGCAGCCCCTTGTCGTTGTTTTCGGCAATTAACTTGCCTGCCTGCTTGAATACCCAACAGTCCCTGTTGGTGTGGTTAGCTGGCTTTTCGGGGGTGCCGTGTATCTGGCACGAGCGGTCGAGTATTCGGTCCAAATTGGGCAGACCCGGAGTAGTTCTTTTGAATGGCTTTTTCCGTTGACCGGGCTTAGAGCCTCTGAATCCGGCATTGACTGCCGTATCCTCACTATTGTCACCATTAATGCGGCGTTTGTTTTTGTTGCGACGAGGCCTGCCATTGCGGTCCTTGAAATCCGGACTGCCAGAATTTTTACTGAGGTTGTTGCTATGTGCTAGCCAACTGTCCTCACCCGCGCAAAAGCGGGTCATGAGCGATGTGAGGGCTGCCATGGATTTCGGCTTTTCCTGTCCCAGGTGCCGGGCAAGCCACTCGTCGCGGATGTTATGTTTGAAAGCCGCGAGGGCCTCCGCATCCGGACAATCGACGATTTGATTTTTCTTGGTTAAGAACCGTGTCCAGAATTGTCTGGACGATTCGTCTGGCTGCTGAATTATATGGCTTAGGTCGTCAGTGTCTGGTGGTCGCATGTATGTGCCTTGGAAGTTATCGAGGAATGCGGCTTCCAGGTCTTCCCAGCTCCCAATTGACTCTGCTGGCAAGCTGTTAAGCCAATGTCGGGCTGGTCCTTTAAGCTTGAGTGGGAGATATTTGATGGCGTGGAGATCATCACAACGGGCCATGTGGATATGAAGGAGATAGTCCTCGATCCAAACCGTGGGGTCTGTTGTGCCCTCATATCATTCAATGTTCACGGGTTTAAACCCTTCGGGGATTTGATGATCCATTACTTCATCTGTGAAGCATAGTGGGTGTGCGGCGCCTCTGTATTGGGCGATATCACGACGGAGTTCAATAGAGTTGTGTATAGTTTGTTCGGCCCGGCCGGACTTACTATGTCCGGCGCGACGGTTTTCGTCGCGTATCATGGGGCGCCCACGCGATCCATAGATCGATCTTGATTGTCTTGCCTTATCCTCCAATATATCTCGCAAGTCCGGAGCATTCCCCTGTGGCCTTGTGCTTTTCGAGCGATGCCGGGGTACGGTTCTGGTGGAGGGCCTAGAGGCCTCTCTGTCGCGGCCACGGGGTGGTCGGTCAGCCGTATTGTCTGCTGGTGATGCAGGTTCATATGCCTCCTCCTCTAATCGGGGGAGCAGCTTGCGTTTAGGGTAGCTTTTGGAGGGGCGGTCGAGCTCATGCTCTTCGGCCGCAAGGACTTCAGTCCATCTGTCGGCTAGCAGATCTTGATCAGCTCTAAGCTGTTGCTGCTTTTTCTTGAGGCTGTTTGCCGTGGCCATAAGCCTGCGTTTAAAACGCTCTTGTTCGACGGGATCCTCAGGCACGACGAATTCGTCGTCGTCGAGGCTTGCCTCATCTCCGGAGGGAGGCATGTAATCCTCTACTTCTTCGTCTACTGCCTTCTCATGAGGGCTAGCGTCTCCGTCCTCCCGCGCTGAATCTTGTTGGAGGGGGTTGTCTTCGGCACTGTTTGGGGTGTTATTATCTCCGGTGCCGGAATCTCCATTCTTGCTGTTGCGGGATTTAGAGCGGCGCCCTGATGCCGGTGCTTGGGCTGTTCCTTGGAGGGGTCATCCTCCGATGTTCCTTCGCCATTCCCATCCTTTGGGATATCCACCATGTATATGTCATATGATGAGGTGGCTTTCCAGTGCCCAGTAGGCGCTGGTTCTTGGTCGTCTCCGGCATCGTCGTCCATATCGTCGATGCCTTCGGAGTCGAAGTCTAGCATGCTGGTTAGATCGTCGAGAGTGGCTACTAAGTGGGTGGTGGGTGGGATTTGAATTTCTTCGTCGTCCGCATCCCAACCATCCTGACCGCAGTCCGGCCAGGGCTCTCCTGATAACGAGAGATACTTTAGCGAACTCAAGATGTCGCCTAAAGGTGAGTGTTGAAAGATGTCTGCAGCGGTGAACTCCATGACCGGCGCCCAATCGGATTCGATTGGAGGGGGCGCGGGAGGTTCGGAGTTCGGCGAGGAGTTCGGCACCTCAGAGTCAAGAGCTTCATGAGGGACAAGGTCAGTGTTCGGCTCTATTGCAGTAGAGGTTGCAGCCCCCGAGGCGGTGTCTAGCCACCCGTCCTCGATCTACGCAGCCGGCTCCGAATTGAAGATCGGAGCGGACTCGTGTGCGGGGCCTCCAGGTTACTGTCCGACTGCAGAGCTAAGTCATGCCCGTCGTGATAGTGCGGCGCGCTCGGCTGTGGCTCGAATCCATCGAAGATCAAGTCCCCGTGGATGTCAGCCGTGAAGTTCAAACTTCCAAATCTGACCTGACGGCCAGGGGCGTAGCTTTCGATCCGCTCCAGATGGCCAAGCGAATTGGCCCGCAGTGCAAAGCCGCGGAATACGAAGATCTGTCCGGGGAGGAAGGTCTCACACTGGATTGCGTCGTTGTTGATGATCGAAGAAGCCATCGAGCCTATCGGTGACGACACAGAGGAACTCTCAATGAAAGCACTAATGTCGGTGTCAAAACCGGTGGATCTCGGGTAGGGGGTCCCGAACTATGCGTCTAGGCGGATGGTAACAGGAGACAAGGGACACGATGTTTTACCCAGGTTCGGGCCCTCTTGATGGAGGTAAAACCCTACGTCATGCTTGATTGATATTGATGATGTGGGTATTACAAGAGTAGATCTACCACGAGATCAAGGAGGCTAAACCCTAGAAGCTAGCCTATGGTATGATTGTTGTTCGTCCTACGGACTAAAGCCATCCGGTTTATATAGACACCGGAGAGGGCTAGGGTTACACAGAGTCGGTTACAATGGTAGGAAATCTACATATCCATATCGCCAAGCTTGCCTTCCACGCCAAGGAAAGTCCCATCCGGACACGGGACGAAGTCTTCAATCTTGTATCTTCATAGTCTTGGAGTCCGGCCGATGATGATAGTTCGGCTATCCAGACACCCCCTAGTCCAGGACTCCCTCAGTCTCTCTTGTGTGTACGTTTGCTTGAAGTTTGTATTGTAAAGGCCTTCTCGTTTCTTTTTGTCGAAACTTGCACTTTCTTGGGTTTGCGGTACTAACGTGACTAGTCATGGTACTACCATTGAAGGTGGGTGGCTCATGTGCTTGCACAGCAGCACACACGGCATGGTACTACCGCTCCAAATCATGGCAGTAATATTTTTACTCCCGTAGATAGAGCAGTACTACCGCTTTGGGTTCGGTACTTTCGCCCGGGCGGTACTAGCGACGTGACCTATGGTACAACCGCGCTATCGAGACTGCCTGGGGGTTAAGGGCGGGCAGGGGGAGTTTCAACTCCCTCATACCCATTCATACCTTCGCCTCACCTCGTGTCTCTCTCTCTCTCCTGCTCAAGAACGGCGCCGGAGGACCTCGTCGGATCTCCTCTCTGGGCACTCTCCTCTCATTTCAACCGGTGGGATCGTTCCCCACCTTGCCCTCTTGGCATGGACCCCGGACCTCCCCATGTCCCTCTCTCTTTGCCTCTCATTTTGGGCTTCTAGGTTTTGGGAGATGCATGTGTAGGTCGAGAGATTTTTGGCTAAATCTTTGCAAGTGGAGATTGTTGGAGAGTATTTGTGCAGTAGATATCCTATTTGGTGTTTTACAACTAGGTAATTTTGATCAACGGTAGTACCGATTCGTCATTGCGGATCTTCTCAGATGCAATCCTGCCAGATCCGCCCGTGCGGTACTATCGCTCCCCTGGAGTGGTACTACCGCCCGTGGCGGGCCCCGTGTGGTACTACCGCTTCCCTGGAATAGTACTACCACCCGTGGCGTGGACGAAAAAATTTACTTCCGCTCTGAGCGCGGTACTACGGCGCCAACAGGGCGTGGTACTACCATGGTCAGAGCAGTAGTAATTTTTTTACTTCTGCATCCTACCGTGGTACTACTTCTTGACCAAGCTTACCTTGTTTTGTCACACCCAATCTCATTTCTATGTTTTTCATTTTGGTTTGGCATTAGTCTTTGCAATAATCCTTCTTGTTTATCTCGTGTGTTTGCATGGTTTGTCATAGGTGGTGGCTCCGGTTCCAGGCGCTCGAATCCCAGTCGTGATACAAGCTCAAAGCATTTTCGCAACCAAGAAGTTCCAAAGGGGTCCAGTTCCCCATCTCGCCATGTCAAGACCTCAGCTACGAAGTTCGAGGAACCAGTTTTTGGCATGGATTAAATGCCTCAAGAAGAGTTTCTGATTCGAAGGAAGCTCAACCCCTATGTCAAGCCAAGGGAACTCATAAGGAGCAACCACTTGTTTTGGACCAAACAACAAAATCTCATCCTCCTGGATGTGATCAAGGCCAAGCAGAACACCTACGTACCCGTCAAATGGATTGACATGGACCATCTAAGGAAGAATTAGGACTATTTTGGTGAGCCTCTGGATTTGGTGGAGCAATTATGTTTTGAGGAGCTCCTGACGTTCCACCTGGACTTTGACCCAGAGAATGCGGCTCAGTTCTTTGCTTCTGTCCACTTTTCATACGGATGTTAAGCGAACCATGACTTGGATGACTAATGGAAAGAGGATGTTTGCTGAGTGGAAGGAGTTCATGGATCTGCTGCATGTTCGTGATGAGAGGTTAGATGTTCCCGTGGGTGTCCGCCCGCATGCCAACCCAGAGTCTGCCAATAAGAACAAGCTTCAACCCTACCTTGTTGAGAAGTCTTTACCCAGTGTCAAGAAGACTTATGTGTTGAACCCGTTTCTTGACATCATGCACTGGATCTTCCACAACTCTCTTTTTCCTCGCATTGGCAATAAGGACAGGGTGCATTCCTATCTTGTGGACATGATGCTCATTTGTGAGAACGCACTTCGTGAGCAACCTGGACATCTTGATGTCTCTCATATCATGTGGTGTGAGCTTCAGTTTGCGGTGTTCCATCGCAAGGTTCTGTCACGCCCTATATGCGACCCTATCCAAAAGGAACTCGAAGGTCCCACCAAGCATACACCCGCATATTGAAACGCTTTTGCAAGGTGGATATCATTACATCAACATTACATAATAGATGGGGATACAAACAAAAGGCATACAATGCCACATGAATACATCATCATACATAAGATCAACCTCCGACTACGGATGAAACACCAAGAGAAACTCAAACGACATCCACCCTGCTAGCCCAGGCTGCCGACCTGGAACCTATCCCCTGATCGAAGAAGCAGAAGAAGAAATCAACGCAAGCAAGCATCGCTCTCGCGTCAAGATCATCGCATAAACCTGTACCTGCAACTGTTGTTGTAGTAATCTGTGAGCCACGAGCACTCATCAATCCCATTACCATGGGTATCAAGACTAGCAAAGCTTAAAGGGAAAGGAAGGGGTAAAGTGGTGAGGCTGCAGCAGTGACTAAGCATGATATGGTGGCTAACATACGCAAATAAGAGTGAGAAGAGAAGCAAAAGAACGATCGTGTAGGTAGCAATGATCAAGAAGTGATCCTGAACTCCTACTTATGTCAAACATAACCCAAAACCGTGTTCACTTCCTGGACTCCGCCGAAAAGAGACCATCACGGCTACACACACGGTTGATGCGTTTTAATTCGGATCTGGTGTCAAGTTATCTATAACCGGACATTAACAAATTCCCATCTGCCTATAACCGCAGGCACGACTTTCGAAAGATTATACCCTGCAGGGGTGTCCCAACTTAGCCCATGATAAGCTCTCGCGATCAACGAAGGATATACCTTCTCCCAGGAAGACCCGATCAGACTCGGAATCCTGGTTTACAAGACATTTCGACAATGGTAAAACAAGACCAGCAAGACCGCCCGATGCACAGACAATCCCGATAGGAGCTGCACATATCTCATTCTCACGGCAACACCGGATGAACACTACGTACAACTAAAACCAGACCTCGAGTTTCCCCGAGGTGGCGCTGCAAGTGGCTCTGGTTCGGACCAACACTTAGAGAAGCATTGGCCCGGGGGGGGGCTATAATAAAGATGACCCTCGAGAAGGCGACTCCCAAGGGAAAAGTAGGTGGTGGTGAGGCAAATGGTAAAACCAAGGTTGGGCCTTGCTGGAGGAGTTTTATTCAAAGCGAACTGTCGAGGGGGTCCCATAAATCACCCAACCGCATAAGGAACGCAAAATCCGGGAACATAACACTGGTATGACGGGAACTAGGGCGGCAAGAGTGGAACAAAACACCAGGCATAAGGCCGAGTCTTCCACCCTTTACCAAATATATAGATGCATTAATTAAATAAGAGATATTGTGATATCCCAACATAATCCTGTCCACCACAGAGCAATCTTCAACTTCACCTACAACTAGCAACGCTATAAGAGGGCTGAGCAAAGCGGTAACATAGCCAAGCAATGGTTTTCTAGGAAGGGTGTCAAAGGTTAGAGGTTCATGGCAATTTGGGAGGCTTGATGAGCAAAAGATAGGTAACGCAGCATAGCGATAGAACGAAGCAACTAGCATAGCAATGATAGTAGTGAGATCCAGGGTAGCAGTCATCTTGCCTGAAATGCCGCAAGGAAGAAGAACGAGTCCATGAAGAAGATGAAGCCACGAAGACGAACCAAGCGTAGACGAACGGATCCTCACGATCACAACGATACGGGAACTATCGAGAAGAAGCACACAACATGGTAAGCACACCACACAAGAACAAGACATGATGCTCAACCAAGTATGATGCAAACAAGAGCAACACATCAAAGCAAGTTTAAATGAGGCCGGGAACAACATATAACAATTCCGGTAAGTCCTCATATGCAACTTTCGAAATTGTTCCAGATCTGAATAAACCTTATGTTCAAGTTGTTAAACAGCAAGTTAAAATGCACCAAGATTATCTACACGAGATTCTAGTCAAGTTACATATAAAGTTCATTTAGTTCGGAGCTACAGCCTAGAAGATATGAGCAAAACAAGTTAAACATGGCATTGATGCAAAATGCATTCAAACATCAAGAAAACACACCAAAACAAGGATGCAACATGATAATATGAAGCTACATGCAAATCTAAGCAAGTTTCATATAGAGCACACTCAAAACGGAGCAACGGTTCAACACATACACTCTATACAAGTTATAGCAGCAATCTGTCCAAAACAGCAACTAGGCATATTGCAAGCATCAAAACAATATGCTACATCACCTCAACATAAAAACAAAAGGCATAGACATGATGTACAGGTAATGCATAACAAAACATGAAAACTGAGCTATCTCTAGAAATCACTAGAACATGCTCAAACACACATGGCAAGATTGCAAATAATAACAGTTCAGGCTTTGCAGAAAATAACATCAGGTTTCAATGTTTAGATCTATCAAACAACATTCTACAGGAACTTATTATGGCAAAAAAAGGCATGGCATGAATCTACTAATTGCATAGAACCAAAGTCCCTTACTGACCATGAGCCAAAAGGGAACAGAAAATATAATGGCACCCATGTAAACATGGCAAGTTATATGACAGATTCATACATGGCAGAAACAACAATAAGTAGGCATGTTGGTGAGCTTGTACCACTCACCACAGATCAATACATGGCATGGCAAGGCAACCAATAGTAAGAAGACATGTTTGTGAAGCTAAGCATGGCAAGATCAAGTTCATAGGGTGCATGGAACAGTAGCAACAATCATGACAACAACTGAACTTAATGTTAATAGGCTGACAGCAACATTACTTAGCAACTTTGGAGCAAGGAAACAACAATCTACAGCAGTCTATAAATGCAACTAGGGGCATGGATGGATAGAGCATGACATGTAGAACAAAACACCCTTAGTTAACATCTCCAGATTATGCATAGAATGACTTGTAGCAGCAGGTTTACATAGCATCATGAAATAAGAGATTCAGCCTAGCAAAACAGTAACAGCAAGTACCCTTCTTAACAAGCTAGATTCATTCACCACAAGTCATTGCATGACAAGATAAGCATAGCATCAGCAAGAAGACATGTTTATGAAACAAACCAAGGCAAGAACAAGTTCATAGCATGCAAGGATCAACTACAACAACCTTGGCAAAATTGAATAACATGTAAACAATCTGCCAGGAAACATTTTGTAGCAAAAGTAGAGCAAGCAAAGGACATGCTAGACTACTCCATAATTGCAAACAGGGGCACGAATGGATAGAGAATAACCATATGTCCAAAACATCCTTACTGAAGTATCTGAAAATATGCATGGATCTCTCTGTAGCATCAAGTTTACATGGCATAAAAATAACAGCAGAACAGGGACTAAAATCAGCAAATTCACGAAGCCTAGTTTGCATGCTTGTGCTAGTCACCACATTGATCACAAAAATACAGGGTAAGCACCTCTATAAAGAAGGCATGGCATAGTTCAAAACACATGTAGACATCAACCTCATAGGATGCACACATCAATCATGGCAAAAATGACAAATGAGCAAGTTCTGTTAACAGACAGCAGACAACATCATATAGCACTCTTGCAACGATGAGTCAGACATCAAGATGAGCTCAAATGAACATGATGCAATAGAATGAAATGAAGTACTCGTTGAGACGAACAATTTGACATATTACACGCACGAAACGGAGCAGTATGCATGGAGTTATGATGCGATGAACATGGCAACATTATGCCAAATATTTCGGGACTTAGACGAAAAACGAGGTCAACCTCTGTGGATCCAGATCTGAAACTAGGGCACGCGGATCGAGGTGGGCCGGGATCACCGGAGACGGACGGCGCGGCGGCCGAAGGAGACCGGGGATGGGGGCGCCGGATCCGGGCGGCGCCGGCCCGGATCTGGTGGCGCGCG
>NC_041385.1:378179770-378216797 GCF_002162155.2 Triticum dicoccoides
GGGGAGGCGCTCGGGGGCGCAGGCGGCGACCGGGCCCGGAGGGCCCCGCGCAGGCTCGCGGGCCGGCGGCGGCGGGAGACGGCGGCGCCCACGTGGCAGCGTGGGATTCACGGGGAACGGCGGCAGGATTTCGTCCGGCGGGCGCGGACATGTCCGGCACGCGGAGGAGCGGGGCTAGGGTTTTGGACTACGGGATTCATCCGTGAAAAATCCGGGGGGCACATATTTATAGATTCTGGGAGCTAGGAGAGTCCAAATGAGGAGCGGTTTTCGGCCACGCAATCGTGATCGAACGACTGAGAGCATGGAGGGGGTTTGGATGGGTTTTGGGCCACTTTGGAAGGGTGTTGGGCTGCAAGAGAAAAAGGGGGGTTTCGGGCTACGCGGTTAACCGTTCGAGTAACAAACGGACTCCAAATGGCATGAAACTTGACAAGCGGTCTACCAGTGGTATACCAAGGCCGCTTGGCAAAACTCGGGCCATTCCGAGAAAGTTTAACACCTGCACACGAAGAGAGACAAGAAGGGGACGTCAGGTGACATAGGAGAGCCGGATTGCAAAACGGACAACGGGGAAAATGCTCGGATGCAAGAAACGAACACGTATGCAAAATGAGATGCACATGATGACATGACAATATGCAACACACAAGCAAATTACAAGGCAACGACGACGAATAACTGGGAGGCACCTGGCGCATTCAATCCGGGGCGTTACAGGTTCCTATCTATGGACCATATTTGCACCTCCTGATTTTGATGATTTGGGAGAAGCTCTTTACAGGTGAAGTGTTTCGTGCTCCCAATTGGATTCGCCATGGGCCCATTCGGTTGTGTCAGAAGAACAAGTGGGCCAACACCACTACTCGGGCTGAGGCAGAAGCGGCTCGCATGGATGTTGATGATGATGACATTGAGGAGGAGGAGGCAGAGGACAGTTCTGAGGGATATGCACCTCCGTCTGCAGAGCCATCTTGGGCTAAGAAGCTCAAGGCCAAGGCGAAGGCTTTGTTCTGCATGTAGGCCAAGGGGAAATACAAAGCTCACGTTGCTTAGAAGGAGAGTCGCCAGCGTGACAAGAGGATTTTTAGGAAGCTTGGCGAGCACGTCTCGAGCGGTTCTGAGATGAACATCACTCCTGAGGCTGCCTGGATGACGAAGCAGGGCTATCAATGGGCCGAGTCAGATGAGGAGACCATTCCTGCTGCTTCAGATGACGAGACCATTGGAAGATCACTTGAGTGGGAGCTACCACCTGTGTCGTAGGTGTCCTCACTACCCTTTTGGTGTCTCGAAACCAAAGGGGGAGAGAGTGTAGGATTTGCAAGTCTTTTATTTGTTTTGCTTTTGTTGGACCTTCTTCGTTTTCTTTGGTTTGTGTTAGTTGTGTCTGAGTCCAGAGACCTAACCTATCATATGGTATAAGACATATGCGCTCACTCTTATCTTCATATTGTCTAGTTTTTCAGTAGCTCGTAAGATTATCTTATTTTTTGCCCTCATTACCATGCTCACTTGCTATACCTTGCTTACATGCTTCCTGTCACTTATCTTATTGCAAGGATTGCCTTGTCTATAAAATATAGGGGGAGTGTTGATCCTAGTGGGTGTGTTTTCTAGTTCAAAGCATACCCATGGAATGCACACATCTAGGGGAGCCCATCTATATTTTATAGATTTTGGGTTTGCCTATGCTCATATATATATATATATATCCGTGTGCAAATCCTGTATTGTCATCAATCCACCAAAAACGAGGAGATTGTAAGGACATATTTCTCCCTAAGTGTTTTGGTGATTGATGAAAGTACTCTTGCAGACTAATCGTGTGCACTGAGCATTTCAGATATTTCATATCTAGGCACAAGACGATTAGGTGCCCCTTCGAGCCTATCAAAGACGGCTGTTCTCTATGGTTTTTTGGTGGGTTTGAGTCGTAGTAAAGCCGTACTATTAAGAGGGGGTCCACTTCGGAAAGGTTAGGGTGGAATCAATACGTACACATTTGTTCCTTTGCACCACCTTTCCTTTGCTTCAATGGTGCACCGTCCGTTTATCTTATCTCTCCATAATGAAGGCTTTCAAATACTACTGTGTCTGTGGGGTGTGGTAGTACTGCTCAAGGGAGAAGTAGTACCGCACGTGGTTGTGGTAGTACCGCTCATGTCAGTGGTAGTACCACAGGGGCCAATGGTAGTACCGCTCCTGGTGAGCGGTAGTATCGCTGCCTCCAGCCCTCACACTGAAGCATGAGGAAGTAGGTGTGGAAGTAATTTTTTACTTCGGCTCCTACGCGGTAGTACTGCTCCCTGCGAGCAGTAGTACCGTGCCGGATTTTGCACAGCCCCGATCTCAGCGGAAGTATTTACAGATGTAATTTATTTATTCTGTGTATTTCCAGCTCTAGTTGAGCCCTACTTTATGGCAGTACCATAGGGGGGCGCGGTAGTACTGCTCCGGCGGTTCTACCGCTTGTTGCCTTGTGCAATAGGGCCTCGGCTGGTCTCTACCATGGAAGCGGTAGTACCGCACCCAACATCAGTACTACCGCAATTGTTTGTGGTAGTACGGCGGATGTGTGCGGTAGTACCGCACCGCGCAGGCTAAGTGGGGGGGATAACGGTTCGATCTTTTCCCCCACTATATAAAGGGGGTCTTCTTCCCCAAGAAGACTATCACTTCCCTCCCCAAGCTCCATTGTTGCTCAACCACCATTTTCGTCCGATCTCTCTCCCTAGCCAATCAAACATGTTGATTTCTAGGGATTGGTTGAGAAGTCCCGATCTACACTTTCACCAAGAAAAATTTGATTCCCCCCACTAATCCCTTGTGGATCTTGTTACTCTTGGGTGTTTGAGCACCCTAGATAGTTGAGGTCACCTCGGAGCCTTATTCCATTGTGGTGAAGCTTCGTGGTGTCGTTGGGAGCCTCCAATTAAGTTGTGGAGATTGCCCCAAACTTGTTTGTAAAGGTTCGGTCGCCGCCTTCAAGGGCACCATTAGTGGAATCATGACATCTCGCATTGTGTGAGGGCGTGAGGAGAATACGATGGCCCTAGTGGCTTCTTGGGGAGCATTGTGCCTCCACACCGCTCCAATGGAGACACACTTCCTCTCAAAGGGAAGGAACTTCGGTAACACATCCTCGTCTCCACCGGCTCCACTCTTTCTTATATCTTACCTTTACTTGTGCAAGCTTTCATTGTGTTGTATCCCATGCTTGCTTGTGTGCTTGTTGTTGCTGCATCATATAGGTTGCTCACCTAGTTGCACATCTAGACAACCTACTTTGATTCTAAGTTTATTTGGTCAAGAAAAGCTAAAAATTGTTAGTTCCCTATTCACCCCCTCTAGTCAACCATATCGATCCTTTCACTCGCTCTGTTCCTAAATATTTGTCTTTTAGAGATTTCGACAAGTGACTACATGCAGAGAAAAATGAGTGAATATACACTCTAAATTAGGTCTATATACATCCGTTTTTGGTAGTGCTTTTGAAATATCTAAAAAGACAAATATTTTGGAACGAAGGGAGTAAAATGTAAGCCATGCATGGTCCTCAATTCAATATTTAAAATGCATAGTAAACTGAAACATGAATGTTAAGTCTAGTGCTACATACATGCAAATGTTGTGTTTAGGTCTCTCCATCGACCCCCCACCACACATACTTCATGTACCGATTGATGTTCCTTCCTTTGTTAATAGAGCTATTGATATTCAACACATGCGCGCTCATTATTTCTCTTCACATTTTGATATCCATTTATGTCATTCCCACCCTCACACTCTCAACAAATGTATTTCTCACACACAACCTCGTTGTGCCCTCCATGACAAACGCTCCCTCTCTCTCAAAAGGCACATGTGTTGCCTTTGTAAAACACCTTCACCGTGCGCGCACACACAAAGTCTATCTACACCAGTCTCTCGACAACTGTCTCCCTCCAGCCCTCCCCACAACTTTGCCGCACGATATCTCGGTGTATCATCTTTAACTTTTGAGTGTGCGCTAGGCCACACTCTCTCGATCTCTCCCTCTATAAATGACTCGATTGACCTCACTTTTTCGCGTCATCTCTCTCACACATAGACGCTCGCACTACACCTCTTGCATAGGCGGAGCTATGTAGATTGTCGGGGGGTACCCCCTCGACCTTAGATAAAATTGTGAAGCTCTGTTTAGGATTGTTTAGATTATTTTTTTGATTATATTTGTCCCCACCCTCCCAAACACCGACGGGTTGTGCACCGTACCCCCTCCCGAGGAGAATATCATGTGCCCCCACACCTTAGATGCTGATACGATTTCCTTGGAGCTTGTAGATCTGAGATATAGCATCTCACAGTATATCCTAATATTTTTATAGGAAACCTTAATGAGTTTGAGAATTGCACAACATTTGTACAAAACTTCCCAGATGCCCTTGGATCCCATATCCAACAACCTCGAAGCTCGTATCACCGTAGCATCTAAGATGAGGGAGGACCTCATATTCTCTTGTATGTAAGAATATCATGTGCTACCACAACTTAGATGCTTTGATGATACAAGCTCTTCGGAGTCGTTGGATCTGTGATCCAACAACTCCTTGGTGGTTCGGATGTTTTTTTTTGCAGAAAATCCCCCAAAGAGTTCGGGCACTGCTCATAAGCACAAAACTACTCAGATGCCATTGGATCTCAAATCGAATGGCCTCGAAGCTCGTATCACCCTAGCATCCAAGATGTGAGAGCACATGATGTTTTCTCGCACGAGAGAATACAAGGTGCTCCCACACCGTAGATTCTATGGTGATACGAGTTCCCAGGAGATCTAATGGGCTACAGTAAGAGGGTTGAATGTTTTTGTAATATAGGCCTCAAAGAGTTTGGGAATTGGGCAGACAGTACAATTATTACGCAGGTGGCATCTGATCACAAATCATACGCCCTAGGTGATCGTATCACCATAGCGGCTAATTAAGCTAAGGGGAGTATCTAATATGAGCTACTGGGAGCCGTTAGATCCAAGATGCAGTGGCAAACACGAGGCTTGAATATTTTATTTGCAAAAAAACCTTGGAGAGTTTGTAAATTGCGCATAATTACAAAGATTACCCCCAAGCCATTGGATCTGAGATCCAACAACGTAAAAACTTGTATCACCATAGCATCTAAGCTGCGGGGTGCATGTGATATTATATGCCGCTGTCATTTTTGTTCCTAAACTTGCAAAATACTTGTAACTGGTGACGTGACTTGTCCCACCGCGCAAAGTGTTTGTGCGAAAAAACCATCCTACACTGAAATATCAAAACAACACACGGGGGTCCCACTTGTCATTGATCAAATTTGGACCTAAAACAAACAAATCTGAAAGACAAGATTCGAACTGGCAACCTAGACTACAAAGCGTACGTTGATAGCCTTAAACAACAACGGTTGTTGGCTTTGTCTCATAACTTGATTTTATACAGTATTACATTGAGTAGAGTAAAGGGAGTGGCTCGTCAACACATGCATGACCATTGATTGACTTACTGGTGGGTCCTATGTCTGCAATCTCTCTCTCCTCCCCATCTAGTAACCTTTAGATGCACAGGCACACACGAAGAGCGGCGCGAGCTTGCCGTGATGTTATTATAATTAAAAAAATGATTGGAAAAATAGAAGAATTGAATATAATAAGAGACATTGTGGCTGCTCGAGACGGAGCTAACCAAACCTATCCTCCATGCCACATTAGCATGATGAAGCTGTGTGGATAGTGGGGTGTTTTTGACCGACTGGCTGGGTCCCGAGGTCGAACCATAGGTAGTATGTCTGGTACAGTATATTTTTACACGCACATTTTTCCTCCGTGCCGAGACGTGGCACACCCTACGGCACGGTTTCTGGGTTCTCCCGGGTGGTGCATGCATATTTTATTCCTTGCCGAGACGTGAGACGCCCTACCTCGCGTTTTCTGGGTCCTCCTCGGTCATAGCACCGAAACAAGTAAATGAGTCCTCAAATCACAAAAGCCCACCTTTCTCACCAAGTACATCAGTGAAGCATGGTGGCTAGCTAGTCGGGGCTAGTGCGACTGATTAGCTAGGCCGCCACCACATTTGTTTTTTCACCCCCTTTTTTCTCTCCTTGCCGGCAGGTAAATTTAAATATCCACCATGACATTGCTCTGGTCTTTTGGTGCGACAGGTGTGGCAGGATTTTTATTTTTTTGATTGACGGGAGCAGGCATGACAGGAATTAGTCATGATGACTCCGCCTGTAAAACCCACTGCTCCCTGATGTGAAAATTCGTCGACTCGTGTTTTCCCATGGTGAAAACCAAAAGATTCGCCCTTGGTTGGCTCCCTCCGCCTTCCCATAGATTGCATTGCCTTTCTGCCGTTTCGCCCCCTTTGCTTCCACTCCCCATTGCTTCTACCTGGTTCCATGGTGGCACACCAGATCACGGAGTCTGAGGTGAGGCGCCTAACACAGGAGCTCTAGGCCAAGGATGCGGAGCTCAGGGACAAGGATGTGGAGCTCTGTGAGATCAAGGAGGAGAGGAGTGCCATGCTCCTCCTTTATGTGCGGGAGTTCATGGAGCTTCAAAAGAGGCAGTCGTCCACCGCAAAGATGCTCGTGGCGTCGGCGATGTTGCTGCAGAAAGCAGGAGATACGGTAGGCGGTCAGGCGAGCCGGATGGAGTGTGAGCGGGCTTATCGTGATGACGTCTAGGATCGCCTCAACCACTTGGTGGACCATGTTGCCAGGCACGTGTTGTGGCTGCACGATGCCTACTGTCGTGCTAGCACGACCATGCCGACCGTTGGGCTAAACCCGTTTGACCACCCCGTTGACTTCAACGAGTTGTGGCTTCCTGACCAGGTCTCCTTCTTCACCTATATCTCCGAGGAGCTGTGCCCTCTCCACGTGATGGTGGGGGTGGAGCTGGACAAGGAGGGGTTGCGGGCGGTCGTCACCGTTAACGGGCGAATACATTCGGTGCCATTGGACGCCATCTTTGACGAGTTGGCTCCCATCGACTGGGAGCATGCTCTACGGGCAGTGGCACCCTGCATCACCAATGTCATGCGCCTCAAGAAGCGGACGGACTTCGATGGTGTTTAGGCATCCTCTGCATGGGCATGTCTCGGTGCAAAATGAAAGTTGGATCAATCTCAGATGGTGTAGATTAGTCACTATAGCAGAAAGCATGTGGGTGTGTTTGGTTGCATTCTCATGGCAATATAGATGTTCCCTCTCCGTGCATGCATATCTCAGCACCCCTCTTCATGCATGCTCCTTGTGTATTTGTGTTAACCTAGTAGTGTGGACTCATGCACCCTTAATGCATTCTGCCAAACTCCCAAAAGTGGGTCGAGAAGGGAACTTTTTCTCCCATGCACCCCTCATACACCCTGCCTAACACTAATTCGTGCTTCATATGGTTTATATTCCGTGGAGTACTGTAGCACCATACTTTCCGTGCGCTGCAGACCTAGTTCTGTTAACATTGATCTCACCGTTCATTACCAACCGGATAGTCAAAAAAGGGGTGTGTTACATTACTGTTCATATAGTTGACATGCGCACAACATCATTTGTTATCGTCATATCTTACTACACTAGTAACAAGATTATATAGTACTGACGTATGAATCACTACACATGCCTAGTAGTAGGAGTACTGTGTAAGTTCAAGTGGTTGTCGTGTTTCGCACTCCTCCGTCGTAAGTGGAAACGCTTGCTGTAATCATATATTTTCATCATAGGCAGTGGACACGCTCTACCGTGTAGATCCTCCTCAACAGTAGTCGGGAACCTTGCTACTCACTTTCGTCGATGTGTGGGACAACCAGCATCAAGATCCACTTGTCATGCACTAAATTACTCCGTACTAGAGTGCACAACTACACGGTAGACTACACTGGTCGAAGCGCCACAGTAATGCCCAATGAGTCGTCAAATCACAAAACCCCCACCATTCCAGCAGTAAGTTGGATGAACGAAGCAACCATCATTGCACTCTTCTCCCTCATCTTCCTCTCTTGAAGAAAACCCCAACTCGCTTCTCCCTCATCATGTTCCTCATTTCTTCAAAAAAATCGACGCGCTTCTGCCATTGTTCTTCTCTCCTAAAGAAGGAAAGGTGAGCACACCAATGGTATTGATTCTGGCCAAGGCCGATCTTGAAACCCCGCGACTGGTCTTATAACTCCCTCTCTGTTCTTCTTTTAGGTTTGTCATTATGGTTTGTTTTCTTTTATTTCTATTTGACAGTTTCTTGATGGACCCTGGAGCATCGGCCGAAGTGATGTCTATGGCTCTGGCCAAAAACCGTCAAGGCTTAGGGTACGAAGAAGCGCAAGCATCCCGCTAAGACTACCGCAGACAAGCTCAAGTCCATCGCCCTGTCCAAGCCCCCCTCTCTGGGATCCCTCGTTAAGCCAGTCTAGGTAATATCTCTTCTTGACGATCTTTTTGGTGATCTTGATGTTGTTTTCTCATCTAACACGCAGTACTAGTACTAGTAGTACAACTTTCTGGGTGATCTTGCATGTGATTTTTGTGTGCCAAATGACAGTTCTAAATTGCTCTTTTCACCAAAACATGCGAGAGGTTGACATACATATGATTATTGCACAAAATACTAATTTCTTATAGATTACTTTCAACTACTTTATGAACATCGATGCTAGCTGTAGGAAATGCAAGATTTAGCTCTCATGCCTTTGAAGAGAGTATAGTAGCCTCAGTAAGCTGTGATATGGATATTGCAAGTAATCCCTCTGCTCTCATGCCTTTGAAAACACGTTCTAGCATCTTTTTCACTCATTTCTGTGCGTATATGTAGTCTTATATGGAGTAAAATATCGAAAATCATCTTATATTTCTGAACGGAGGTAGTAATAAAATATTTGGTTTCTGTTTGAATTAGAACCAAGTCCGCGATGGATATGAAGTTCTCAAAGTCAAGTCATGTGAACTGGAAGACCTAAGGATGAGTTCTACTACTAAACTATCCAGTTGTCGTGTCCTTGTCACCACGTGTCGTGAACAAGTGTTTTCCGGTAGGATTGTTGTTAGGTGTGTTCTCGAGGGTGTACTTCACCACAACAATTTCCTAGTTGTGCCTTCGATTACAAAGGGTGTGGTTCTTGTAAATCTTCCCAACAAATCTGATGTGGACTATCTTCATCGTTATGTTTATGAGTGGAAAGACCACTCTGTTAGGTTCTCCTAGGTTGACGAGATGGCGATTGTGCCGGTAGACATCTCTCACGAAGTCCATGGCCTAGTCAGTTATGTGGGGATACATCTCGTTGGTCGGTGGCAAGAAATAGTCTACAGAGTTTAATTAGTGCAACTTTGCTTGTCTGTAGTAAGTACTATCGTATGGTACTTGATTTGTGTGTGTGAACCCTGTATAGTTTAGTACTGCCGCTTTTGTTGTGTGGTGAGTCCTGAGAACAATCTATGTTAATGTATGTCCACTCAATTCACTCTGTATATTTTGAAGTATCGAGATCATCTTTTTTGTGAGGACGGTTTATCAATTATGGTTACACTCCAATATCTGCATGCATTGCAGGGTTTATCGCACCTACCAGGATTTCCAGTCCCATGGATCTTCGCTCCATATGAGTTGTCAGGACCTTTGGACTGTCCTGCTTGTGGGAGTAAGCGGGGGCCCTCCATGCCACCCACAATTGGATGATCAACCATAAATTTAGAACTTGAACATAGTGATTTCCTGGTAAGGACTCACTCGTGTCACATCAAGTAAAGCTTATTGATTTATTACCTAAATCTTATTGATTTACGTTCATGTTTTCTTACTTTTGCTGCAATTTGACGATGCAGGTTTTGCCATGTCACATTTTTTACAGCATAAACCATTTGGCTTGCTCTACGATGGTTATTTTTGCAGGTTTCACTTCATATGTCCTGTCAGTAACGAAGGCACTGTGATCACTAATATTACTGGACACAATTGGATAAGTTTATTATCTGAGTACAATCTAAAGCCCTATGATGAACTGCAGTTTCTTTTAACAAACACACCATAATTAGTCCTTCTCGCATTTAAAAGAAGTGAAGAAAAAGACTAGATCAAGGTCACGGAGCCTAGTGAAGTTAGAAAGCTGAAGTATGAAATCATAGCAGATCAGAGACGATCGCTGCTATCTTGCACATCGGTACCAACTTCAGCATCGGATCGAGCACCTGCTCCGACAACACTGGCTCTAGCACTGACAGCGGCAACGGCTCCGTCTGATTGTCGGGGAAAATAGACAGGGGTATATATTTACCCCTGACTTATGCCCGGACGACATCATGCCATGCCAGAGAACAAGATCAAGATCTACAAAGGCCCAACATGGAGAACAGGAGGACCAAAATTCAAGCCAGAGAAGCCAGATACCACCAAGAGAAAAGCCTCCCTTGCCAGGCAAACATGCTTAGCAAGGGCAGAGCCACCCCCGGAAGAAAGAAACCAAGGCGTCTCGGCAGGGCCTGCCGGGACTCACCCAAGCCAGAAACAACTCATCACCCACTTCCCCACGACCCATGTCGTGGATCAGTACGGTGTCAAGCCGCAAAGTGATTAAGTGGCAACCACTCGCCACATGGCAACCCCTTTCTACTGGAAAACCTACAAATGACACCCATCTCACGACGTGTCAAACAAGTAGGCGTGGAGCTGGCAGAATAAGCCCGGTAAGGCTTGCCGGGCGAGCAACAATGTGACATTGAACGACACATTTAATGCGCCTTGTCAGCCTGTAGAGTTAGGTATGATAGCACTATTTGCTATCTTATCAGTGAATAATGACTGATTTGCCACTGTGCCAACCCCTTAACCTGTAAAAGGAGGCCCATGGCAATCGTAGAAGGGGTTCAGTTCGCGAGGCTAGAGAGCCAGACGCCCATACACATGTAGCCACTGCCACCCCTGCCGGGCAAGTTTACTACGCTCCACCACCATTCTTCCACCATTAATCCACCAAAGCAGGAGTAGGGTATTACGGCTCGTGGCGGCCCGAACCTAGGTAAAATTGCTTGTGAGATCCCTGCGTGCTGCCCCACGCTCCTCTGCTCTTTGTGCAACGTGACATCCTCCCCGCTGAACCAACAAGGGGCTCCTTGGTCCCATAGGTGGTCGTGGTTTCCTACGACATCTTTGGCGCACTAGGTAGGGGGCATCGCTTGCGCGAACCAGACAACATGGGCAGCACGCCCTGTCTATGATAACCCGCTCGAAGCTTTTGGCATCCATGACGCCTATGAAGACACGAAGACTAAGCGGAGCCATCTCCACGCCTGCTTTACTTCATCTCCGTATCGCGCCATAGCTACAGTCACGACAGGGATTGATGCAGAACGAAGACGTGCTCCCCACAGCGACCCGCACAACGCGCCCGCCTTTCGGGCGTCGTCTAAGGGAAGAAGGCAATGCGCATGAGTGCAAGGCTCCTCTCTTTTCCGTTCCTTCCCTTCGCCAGTAGTAGAGCCATCTTGGCCCTGGCGTCACCAATGTCAATGATTTCCGTGCGATGATTGGTCCAGTATTTACCCTATTTTGGGCAATCCTGAGCGAGGCGCGGGAATGAATCCATTGGATGATGTGCCGGCCAATGTGTTGTGGCAAGGCTGTGTGCATGGTCCCGATCCGCACGACGGCCGCCACCTGGCTGTTTTGAAGAAGGGGGAAGGAATGGAGGGATAGAAGGGCCCGATATCGTACCCCATTACCCACCAGACACACCTGCCGTGTATCGGTCTCTGCCAGGAATAAGAAAATTTACCTATTCAGCTATACTCCTCCAAGCGTCGCGAACAAACCAAGCACGCGTGGTCTGGTAGAGAAAGAAGGAACCAAGAATAAATAGCTAAGTTTGCGCCGTCATTTCTTGTCAATGCGTTTAGGTTTTTGTGGTTCTTTACCCCTTTGACTTTAGTGACCGCTCGTATCGTGACAACCTTAATGTGATGGAACCTTCGCTAGTTTCTTTGATTGCATCATCGTCCTGTCCCGAGCCATGCTATAGGATGAGAGGATGCATCAAAAGCTGCCTAGGAAAAACCTGCCGGGACACATCCACGCCAAGGTCACTGCTATGGGCCAGACCCTTACGACTATTGTGGCAATATGATACCGGCAGGTATCCAGAACAGATATAGGAATTGATCATGCAAACGCAAGCATAATAACCTCAAAGGGATAAACAAGCATTTAAAGATTCAACATAGAGTAACAGTGTCACACGAACACAACAGATATAGTGTCTAAACACAGAACGAATTTCATGTCTTATTACAAAGCAACACAGGAGTGACAGCGACCCATTACTTGGTCTGGCGGCCGGGCAAAGCAGCTTCGATTTGGAGAACCCTGGTGGCTCGAGGGGCGGCCTTCTCCTTGGCAGCTGTGATGTTGGCCCCCGCTAGCGGCTTCCTGAATCCGTCGTCAAGATCGAGGTCCAGGTGTCACAGGCATGCTATCGGGACTCGGTCACGAAGCGCTCGGCCCTCCCTTCTTCATGCACCTTCAGGTTCTGGATCAACTCGTTGAAGAAGACTCCCAGCTTGGCACTTGGGACCTCGTGCTGGCTAAGCGAGAAGGTTGGGCCATCCATATCCATCACCACGGCTTGGACAGTAAGACGCTCGGCGACGTTGATCAGGCTCTTGATCCAGAGGCTAACTTGCTCGGACTGGTTCTTCAGTTTGGCTTCTGCATCTTTTCGGAGACGCCTAGCAGTATCCAGATCCTTGGGCAGCAGCTGTTGGCGGGATTCAGTGGACTCTACCGCGCTCTCCAAGGACCGGATCTTGGCCTTCAGGTCGACAATGGTGTTGTTGGCGGTGTCAAGATTCTGAGCCTTGGAGGAGAGTTGCGACTGCATGTCGGCCAGGAGAACTTCCGCCTTCCGTGTTCCTTCTTTCAGGGCTTCCAACTCCCTAGCATTCCCAGCAAGATTTCCCGCCAACTTAGCCACCTGCTGGTCAAGGTCAGTCTTGGCGCCAAACGCGACAGCTAGATCATCGGTGAGCTTCTTCAGTTGGGTAGCAGAGTCAGCGGCAACGGCATCCAGGGCTGCTCCTTGCTTGTCCTCCATATCCTTAGTGCATTGGCGCACAAGGGCATCTAGATCGTCATTCTTGGCGTGAAGAGTGGCTTTGAGTTTCTCCTCCCAGAGGGAAATCTCTTGCTCTCTGGCGTCTAGGGATGCCTTGTGGTCCGCCAGGCGCGCCTCGTGGGCCATGACATCTTCCTGCATCATCAGGAGCATCTCTTACTGTCTCAGGAGCACCTTGAACTACTTGTCATGCCACTCACGTAGCTCGAGACATTTATCTTTGAGTTTCTGGTTCATCTTGCCGGCGTACTCGCGCTGCTCCTTGAGTGCCCGCAATTTCTAGTTATGCCGGGCCTGCATGTCCTTTATGTCTGTCGTCATGGACTCCAAGAAGGACAAGTCCATTGCAACGGCACTAGAGTTGTCGGCCTTGCCAACTTCTTGGTACAACGGTGCAAAGAGGCATTGAAGTTCTTTATCGAGCTAAGAGCTCGTCAGCAAGGATGGGCCAGAGGCTCTAGTCCCAAATGAAGACATGACCATGGCTCGCGTGTTGGATGGAGGAGGCGGAGTGTCCGTAAGGACTCCAGGGGAGGGGAGTGGATCTATGGTCTGGAGGGGAATTTTCACCTCAATCACCGCCTCCTTTTCCAGGGCCTCCACCGAAGAGTGCTCCACTACAGCCAAGGAATCCTGGGCATCCCCGGAAGCAAGGCCCTGTCCCTCTATGGCAACAATCTCAGTAGCCTCATCCGCGGCAGCCTTGCCTATGTCGACCGCCACCTCCAATGGTTCTGGCTCTTTGGCTTGGAGGCCCGCGGATGAGAAGAGCAGAAGACAACGAAGAAGTAGAAGTTTGAAGTAATGAAGAAATCATAAGAAGTAATCAAAAAGAGGGGGGGAAAGAAAAAAAGAGTAGAGAGAAAAGAAAGAGAACATAACTGGAGTACCTGGAGAAGCCTGCCAGGTAGGAACTTCAATTTCCCCGGCAGTACCTGTTGTCGTGCTCTGCACTTCACCTCCTGTCGAGGCAGCCCTAGCATCTCTCTGCACGGTTTCACCCATGGAGGGCTCTGCCGGAGGATCTTAGACTCGATCGGCAGAGGAGACATGCCCCTCAAGGTGGGGCTCGCCTTGCATCGTCTCACCACCACCGCCGGGAAGGGGTACCAAGTCCCTGCTTCTGGACCGAGGGCTAGACTGGGGGCTCGGCATGGGCTCCCCCGCGTCGCCCTCCGCCAAGACCGGGCTCCTCCCGGTCTTCAGGGACCCGAGGCGTCAGAGCTTCTTCTGGGGGCGGTAGATTTGGGCCTCCATGTCTTCCTCCACTTTCCTGGAGACAATGGAAAAATAAGAGGGTAGCCAACAAGGATAATCAAGCAGACCGGAGCCGTTCATGAAAATAAGAATCTTCCATACTCTTCTTCACTAAGCATGGAGTTCAAGTTGAACTCCATGGGAGGTGAGGGCTGCCTTCTCCTCTTTGGGGTTGGAGGGGAGGAGCTCTCCGGCAGCTTTGGCACCTGGCGTGGTGTCGGGGGCTCAGGTAGAGACGAGATCTGTGAAGAACTCGAGCCCATGATGGAGCCGGAATCATCTTCCACGTCCGCCGCTCACCCAGCGAAAGAAGTCTTGATCATGGCGAGACGAGGAGATTGACGAAGTGCCACGTCCACCTTGGTGACCTTGGTGGCTTTCATCTACACCCTTTTGGTGACAGGCGCCGGATTGGAGGCCGCTGCCCCTCGATTACTAGTGCGCCTATGGGGGCCCTGATCAGGGACTGGCTTGCGGGCTTGAGGCCCAGCCGCCAACCACTCCTCCTCCTCGAGCCCTGCCACTTCTCCAACCTCCTCCTCCTCCTGGAGTTTCGTTGCCAATGCGGCCAAGGCATCAAGCCCGGCAAGGTCGTCCCAGGTAAGCTCTTCACCCGCAACACTTTTTGTGACTTGCGGCTCACTGCCGCCGTGAGAAGATCTTTCATCCTCACCTTTCCCTTTGCCCTCCCTGCCTTCACGGCCTTTGCTATCTCTGCAAGGTGGGCCGCCTTGGTCTCCTCGACCGTCCTCAAGAAATACGCCACCTCCATAGAGGAGGTGCACTTATACATCACACCCTCAAGGTGGCCCTCTCTGCCAATGTGCTCGACCACTAGAGCTCTTCATCAAAGGAGGGCAGCTGCCAATCGCTTGCTACCCCATGAGCATTGCAGTCTGGCATCCACTTCAGTATCTGATCCCGGGATGAATTGACATTCAGAGGGATCACGGGTGCCGGGAGTTTGAACAGATCAAATCGGCCGAACAATTGGTCGCACAACCAGGCATGTCCATAAAGTAACAAGTTGTTGGCTAATCCCGGGAGCAACGTCATCCTATATGTAGCATTGCTATATAACCAAGCAGGCCTGTCCCTCTCTTGTAGCGCTGAAATGCGAGGAGGAGAAATCTGACCCCACATGCTCAATGGTTAGCCCGATAGCCTTCAAACGGGTAATCATGTTGATTGTCGGGTGAAGCCTATCTTCAGTAAGGCCCAGACCACTCCATTCCTTGCAGCGCTCAACACATGCCATCCGTGCTTCACATAACTCAGGGGCTTCCTCATCCTGGATCCAGCACCAGTCCCCTCTCCACTCATTCAACCTTTCATGCTACCTCCCAGGGATATAATCCCAGAGTTTCCTTGCTGACCGCGGCATCCCGCTGATATTCCCAGAGTGGTGGCCCTTGTTATCCACCCGCGGGACAAAATAATGTCGGAACAGATCCACATTGGGGAAGGCTCCCACAAAGTTCTCGCACAAGTGCGCAAGTTTGTCCATGGTCACCATTGCATTCTGCGTAAAGTCGAGGAGGTGGAATTTGTAGATGATCATGATCGCCTTGAAGAAATTGGAGAAGGGGGGACACAGGCCGCAGATGAAATAAGCGCAAAAGAATTGATACGAATTTGGCGGATCTTCTTGCCCATCCGCATAAACTACGGGCGCTCCATGCCCCTTTGGGATAGGCCTTCCCCAAAGATATCCATACCTTGCCTACAGAACTAGGCCGCTCAAAGTCGACGGAAGAAAGACGACGTCTTCCCCCTGCTTCATGTTCAGCTCTGCTGCCCTCTTGCTTCCATCGGCGGCCACTTCCTTCGCTGCGGCCGCCTTCTTCCCTCTTTCCGCGGGCTTCTTCCCCATTTCCGCGGCGGCAATGCGGATGCAAAAGATGAAAGGGGTTGGCGAGAGGGGCGGTGGCGGGCGGGAGGAGAGAGAGGAGGAAGTTGTCGCTTGGCTTGCAGAGGAAGATGATGGAAGGGCGAGGCGAGCAAGAGGTAAACCATGCCGCTCTATTTTTTCCTGGTTTTAAGGGGGGAAGTACGGAGCGCAGGCGTGACATTTTAGAAATTACCGTTTTACCATTAACTGCAATAAGCCCACGACCCCACGATGCATAGTAATTGCGCAAAGTGGACGTTGGATTGACTGGTCGCCATGGCGAACCGACATGTGCAGCCTTTTCCTGCCACCTGTCCGTGCATTGTTTGGGGAATAACCCAACGTGTCGCGCCGACACGTATGGCTGAGGCCCGGGGGCTTATGTCGAGCAAAATAGGCAGGGGTATATATTTTCCCCTGACTTATGCACGGATGACATCAGGCCATGCCAAAGAACAAGAGATCAAGAACTTCAAAGAACCAGCATGGAGAACAAGAAGACCAAAATCAAGCAAGAGAAGCTAGATACCACTAGGAGAAAATCCTCCCTTGCCGGGCAAACAGGCTTGGCAAGGGTAGAGCCACCCTCGAAAGAAAGCAACCAAGGCATCCCGACACGGCCTCCCGGGACTCACGGAGGGCAGAAACACCTCATCACCCACTTCCCCATGACCCACGTCGTGGATCAGTGTGGTGTCAAGCCACAAAGTGATTAAGTGGCAACCACTCGCCACATGGCAACCCCTTCCTACAGGAAAACCTATAGATGATGCCCATCCCATGACGTGTCGAACATGTCGGCATGGAGCTGGCAGAATAAGCTCGGCAAGGATTGCCGGGCGAGCAACAATGTGACATTGAGCAGCACATTTAATGCGCCCTGTCAGCTTGCAGAGTTATGTATGATATCACTGTTTGCTATCTTATCAGTGCATAATGACTGATTTGCCACTGTGGTAACCCCTTAACCTATAAAGGAGGCCCATGGCAACCATAGAAGGGGTTCGGTTCGCGAGGCTGGGGAGCCACACGCCCATACGCGCGTAGCCACTGCCACCCCTACCGAGCAAGTGTACTACGCTCCACCACCATTCTTCCACCATCAGTCCACCAAAGCAGGAGTAGGGTTTTATGCCTTGCGGTGGCCCAAACCTGGGTAAAATTGCTTGTGTGATCCCTACCATGCTGCCCCACACTCCTCTACTCTTTCTGCAACGTGACATACCCCCTGCCAAACCAGCAAGGGGCCCCTTGGTCCCATAGATGGCCGTGGTTTCCCGTGACACCGATCCACCAGAGGATTGGGCACTGACCGCGTCAGCGGATCAGGCTGATCTATCGGAGGATTGGGCACTCAGGCGGGCACCTGCTGTGACACCGACACCAACTCTACAAGGAGCACCATCTCCGACACCAGCAATGACACTACCAGTGGCGCCGGCACGGGCACCAGCAACGACTTTGTCACCTGCACCAACACTTGAATTTGCATTTGCATCTGCTCCGGCCCGTGCAGCGGCAACGGAACTAACACTTGCACCGGCAACGGTCGGGGCTGCAGTTCGCAGTGCATATACCAAAGTCCTTACAAAAATGACATCTCCCCCTTCTTGGCAAGCATTTGCAGTCCAGGTGTTTTGTTCTTTTTTCTTTCCATGTTGTTTCAAATGATTCACTGTGTTGATCTAACTGTTTGTGTATGTCTTCTTGTTTTTAAAGAGAGAATTCCTAGAGCAACGAGGGAGTCATTCAATAATCTGGGCGATCGTGGCCAAGTTACTCTTACCATGCACATCCTTGGTGTGAATGAACCTGCTCAATATACCATAAGTAGAAAGGATGGTCGCATGATGATTGATGCTAAAGGATGGTTGTCGGTGTCAAAACCGGCGGATCTCGGGTAGGGGGTCCCGGACAGTGTGTCTAAGGCTAATGGTAACATGAGGCAGGGGACAGGATGTTTTACCCAGGTTTGGGCCCTCTCGATGGAGGTAATACCCTACTTCCTTCTCGACTGATCTTGATGATATGAGTATTACAAGAGTTGATCTACCATGAGATCGTAGAGGCTAAACCCTAGAAGCTTGCCTATGATTATGATTGTTCTTGTCCTACGGACTAAACCCTCCGGTTTATATAGACACCGGAGGGGGCTAGGGTTACACAGAGTCGGTTACAGAGAAGGAGATCTACATATCCGAATTGCCAAGCTTGCCTTCCACGCAAAGGAGAGTCCCATCCGGACACGGGACGGAGTCTTCAATCTTGTATCTTCATAGTCCAACAGTCCGGCCAAAGTATATAGTACGACTGTCCGAGGACCCCCTAATCCAGGACTCCCTCAGTAGCCCCTAAACCAGGCTTCAATGACGATGAGTCCGACGCGCAAATTGTCTTCGGCATTGCAAGGCGGGTTCCTTCTCTGAATACTCCATAGAAGATTTCGAACACAAGGATCGTGTCCGGCTCTGCAAAACAAATTCCACATACCACCATAGAGAGTACAATATTCCAAGATTTGGTCTGCTGACAACTTTTCATAGCATGACGTCACACCATGGCCCGGTCTTTATTCGAACCGTTTTTCATAATCAGCCACCGCACATATCGCGAGGCGGTTTTATCGGCACGTCTTGTCGAAGCAGAGATCGTGTCCCCTTATCACGGGATTCTCATCAATATGGGTGTGAGTAACCCAACCATGTTTGTTTAATATGACACCTTGATTTTAGGCAAGTCCTAAACGGTCACGCAAGGGACACTTGATATTCGTCTTCTTTATAAAGGGGGCCAAGGCATGTCTTTTTCCTCCCATGCTTGATCCTTGCCCTCCCAAACCTCGAGTTCCAACACCCAAGTCCTAAGCTAACATTTTAGACCTTCAGCCATGTCCAGATCCAACCTTCAAGGCCAGTGGATGGCCTCCTCCATCACAGAGGAGGACGTCAAGAAGCTTAGGGAGGCCAGGTATCTCACCGCCGAGATTCCGCACAGGCTACCTGCCCACGGGCACATCGTCCTCACTCCCGAACCCAACGAGAGTGTCGTTTTTATTTCCCACTTTCTCCGAGGGCTAGGTTTTAGCGTTGATCGCTTCGTAAGAGGGCTCATGTTCTACTACGGACTAGATTTCCATGATCTAGCTCCGGATTCCGTCCTTCACATCTCGTTGTTTATCGTCGTGTGTGAAGCCTTCCTCTGCATCACCCCCACTTCGGCCTATGGCTCAAGACCTTCAATGTGAGGCCGAGGGTAATTTACGTGCGTCACACGGAGTGCAGAGGCGCTATAGTAAGAAAAGGCGCCGACGCCCCATGGCCAAAGGGTTCTTTTGCGGAAATTTCTGATTTGTGGCAGTAGGAGTGGTTTTACATCACAGCTCCCCGGGGTACAAAGCGGGTGGCTGCTCCAGTGTTCCGCTCAGGCCCTCCGCCGCAACTAGCATCATGGGTCAACAAGGGGCAGGACTGGGGGCCGATTAACGACGTGCTGACACTGCAAAGCCGCAATCGAGACCTCCTCGAGAGGGATGTCAGTCTTGTCAAGAAAATGCAAGTGATGCTGGTTCGTCGAGCCCTGCCCTACCAACGTCGTCCTCTCCGTATGTGTGAGTTCAACCCGGAAGGACCGCGAACCGTTCAACAATTCTTTTGCATGACGCTCAAAGAGATGTATGGATCATTCTTCGGATCACGAATAAAGTGTACAGACACCACCGAGGATGTGCGTCTCAACTGCAACCGTCCGGATACCCTGGTAAGTACTTCTGCTATCGAACACACCATCCTTTATGTTGAATATAACATCTGAAAAATTGCTCTCTACCAGGACTAGCTGAGGAAGGCGGAGAGGATTAGGTGTCCGGCCCCTCTTCCCGAAGGCTCGCCGGATCCTTTGTTGACCAGGATGCTTGAGCGTGCGCCGTATCAGGTGCCATCAGGAGAAGACGAGGGGAGGAATAGAGAAGCCACGGGTGGGCCTCATATTCTACACATCCAAATCACGGGAGTAAGTGCCTCCACAAAGGAGGATAATTGGGGAGGGGAATCTAAAATCCCCTCTCCTCAAAGTAAGGAAATGTCCGCCTCCGAAGACTTGGAAACGGAGGCTTCCAAACGAGGGAAGAAACCCTCGCCAAGGGGCCCTACCCCAGGGGGCGTCCTTACGGCGCAGCGCCCGCAAGGCGGCCAACCCTCAACCGAGCCATAAGTAAAAGAGTACTTTGGTAAATATACCCCGTTTTGTCTTTGTGGATAGTGACCGAAACATATTTGTACAGTCCGGCTCGTAGCCCTTCTCCACAGAGTTCGTCCTCGGGGGATCTTCCTTCGAAGATGATGGAGAGCGAAACGCCTCCCCCCTGCCTCCTCGTCACATGGGGCAGACGACCCCGAGGTGTCGTCACGGAGGACTTCTGATCCACCAAGGCCAGAAGTTGACACTTCGGCTACCCAGAGTCTGGAATATCTGGCTCCCAAAGAGAACTTCAGAAGGAGTCCGGGATTGTCCAACACACGGCCGGACGCACTAATGGGCCTTCTGGAGCGAGCGGCCATCTCACAGACACATCGTGCCTTAATGGGTGCGGTGGTTGAGAGGATTTCATCCGTGAAAAGCGGTTTGAATGAAGCTTTTACGAGTCTGCTAAGAGGCTTTGAGGTACACGAAAAATGTATTTTTGATGGTACCGCACATGCTAGGTGTACTCTGTATAGATAGTATCCCCTGAGACTCTGGTTGCCATCAACGTGGCGAACAGAGGATCATAATCTCTGGTAATAAGCGCGCTGCTTTATGTGCAGGTGGCTAAGGGTCCGACGACTAACCGGACTGCTGATTTTGCCGAACTGAAGCGGTAGCTGGACGTGGCGGACGCCGACATTGCGCTTGTTAACAAGCGGCTTGACGAGGCCCAGGGTATGTATGTTCGGCTCATCAGCAAATGTTTTAAGAGGAGCATGATGCTAGTATCTAAAATATGCTGTGACTGCAGATTGAGCTGCTGCCGTGGAGACCCTTCGGGCGGAGCTTGCCCGAGCCAAGGTGCAAGCCCGAATAAGTGATGCGGCTGCTCTGAAGGCGGTCGAAGAGTTAAGAGTCAAACAGGCTGCTCATCACCGGAGCGAAGAAAAGATAGCCCAAATGGCTACCGAGCTGGAAGATGCCGCCAACTACCGTGAGCTCCTTGAAAAGGAAAATCAAGCAATAGCGGCTAACCTGAAGAAGGCCCTGGAGGCAGCCAAGGAAACCCGCTCTGAAATGAGGGGGATAAGGGAGGAGCTTCGTGAAGCCGGAGATATCGTGGCTGGGAAGCCCTATTTGTTGCGGATGAAATTCAGAGATCTGAAGTACGCCCCTCTGGACCAGTTGTGGAGTGCAGCGGACGTGTATGCAGACCTGGCAAAGAGTGCTACTGATGCGGCCGAGTTTTTCAAAGATCGGAAAGACCATAAGGCTGAAAGGTTATTCTGGTCGCAGTTCAGTGCCCCAACGCGTCCGCTGCCATTGAATGAGAAGATGGACGCATGGACCGAATTCCCCAGGTTGTCCGGGCTTGCTATGAGGTCTATTGTGGATCATCTTTGGCCACGTGGACTATGGCCGGACAGCTACTTTGGATTGGTGCAACAATTTCTTGGTGTTGTGTCGCATATCGATACTGTGAAGAGGTCGGCGTGCATAGAGGGTGCGCGGATGGCTCTTGCCCATGTTAAGTCATACTAGGCTGGGATGGAAACCACCGCTATTGCAACCCGAGGTTCGGCGGAAGGCCAGGACCCGGCCAAGCACTATTTTGAAGAAGTATTAGAAGGCGCCCGTTTAATAGATGCTCAGTGCTATTTTGATTATAAAGGCTGTGTTTATACTTTTTCCCGAAAGTATTATAATGCCTCCTGTGCGGCCGTTTATGTATGTATATAACCTGAAAGTTTGCAGTCGTCGGCTTCTGCCCCCATGCATATAATGCGGGGGGTATTCGAGAAAACGCGGAGTCACACTTGATCCAACATCTTAGTCCGTTAAGGAGGTGATAGCGCGGCGAACCAGGCTATCGGACTATATAGCTTTAACACTTTCACTTAGCCATAGGAGTTTGACGGTGGGGCTACTATATAGCCCCTGGTACTTTCGCGTTCATCCGGATATGGTGCGCGTATGTACGTGACCGGGAAACTGGTCCTTCGTTAATGCGGAGGAATCGTGAAGATTCTGCTGGGTCATTGAGTGGTTGATGAGTCTCGCGCTGTATCATGACAGTCAGTTTTTGGCTTTCTCTACTGAGGTGCTCATCCACATGAACCAGGGCACAATCGCAGTAGTTCTCCCGGTGCCGCCTTAGCCGATAGAGCGGAACGTAAGGTAGCAAAACATGGGAGCCAGGCAAACCCATCATTTGACCAAAGACATGATTCAGAGCTGATGCATATAAGGCCAAACTCGCGACGCCGAACACTCCCTAAGGTATTCGAACTTTATAATGTGTACTGGGCTGAATAACGCCCTTGATAATGAGCCCTGAGTTTCCCGGTATGAGCAATAGTCTGGTGTGACAAAAATGCCTAAAACGCCAGTATCCCTCCCGGTTGCATAAGGTTTCCGGAGGGGAAAAAGCAACAAGAGACATTAAAAAGGTTTACGCAGGGTCTTAATCTAAAAAGAAAACTTTGAGCGGGGCCCTGCTGCACGTCTGGGCCTTTATCTCTGTTGTGCTGTATCCTGGAAGGGTGTAGCACGATGGTTGTCTCCAAAAAGGGAAAACCCAGGTGAAAGACTTCGTGCGAGGAGTTCGTTAATCTGAATGAACCATGTAAATGCAACATGTTATTGTTTTAATAGGGTCGAGCCAAACTATGGGCTTTTTTGCGAGCAGCCCCTAGCATCTTTTATGGGGAGATCCCAACTGGGCTGTTTCATTTGGTGGAGCCCCGGACTCGTCTAACCGTGTCCATGGTCTTTATGACCGACCGTTTATTTTGGTTGGAGGGACCGCTCAGTGTTCAGCTACTAGAGCTTCCACATATTCTTCCGCGCGTAAGGAACGCTCTGTATTTCCGCTAACTGTGATGACGCCGCGTGGACCGGGCATCTTAAGTTTAAGGTAGGCGTAGTGCGGTACTGCGTTAAAACAAGCAAAGGCCATTCTTCCGAGTAGTGCATGATAGCCGCTTCGAAATGGAGCGATGTCTAAGGTTAGTTCCTCGCTTCTGAAGTTGTCGGGAGAACCGAATACAACCCGTAGTAATAGAGAGCCCGTACTGTGGGCCTCCATGCCTGGTATAACTCATTTAAAGGTAGTGTTGCTTAGGCTTATTCTTGACGGGTCTATCCCCATTTTGTAGACAGTGTCCTGGTATATCAGGTTTAGACTACTGCCGCCATCCATAAGGACTCAGGTGAGATGGTATCCATCAATTACTGGGTCGAGCACTAAGGCAGCCGATCCTCCATGCCGGATACTAGTCAGATGATCCCTGCGATCAAAGTTGATCGGGCAGGCCAACCAAGAATTGAATTTGGGGGCCACGGGCTCCACAGCGTATACGTCTCGGAGTGCGCATTTGTGCTTACTCTTTGGAATGTGAGTTGTGTAAATCATATTCACTGTTTTGACTTCTGGTGGGATTTTTTTCTGTCCTCCAATGTTCGGCTGGCGAGGCTCATCCTCGTCTTCACTTGGCGTCTCCCTCCCCTTGTGTTCGACATTTAGCTTGCCGGCCTGCTTGAAAACCCAACATTCTCTGTGGGTGTGATTTGCAGGTTTTTCGGGGTGCCGTGAATCTAACATAATTTGTCTAGAATCTTGTTTAGGGTGGACGGTCCATCTCTGCTGCCTTTAAATGGCTTCTTCCTTTGACCGGGTCACGAGCCCCTGAATCCAGCATTGACCATCGTATTCTCTGGGCTGCCATCATTGTTCCGACGCTTGTTTTTGTTGCATCACAGTTTCCTGTTGCCATACCTGACTTCGGATGTGCATGGGTCGCTGGTGCCGCTACGGGCCAGCCAGCTGTCCTCGCCCGTGCAAAAGCGGGTCATAAGGCTTGTTAAGGTTGCCATTGTCCTCGGCTTTTCTTGGCCGAGGTGTCTGGCAATCCATTCGTCCCGGATACTATGTTTGAAGGCCACTAAGGCTTCGGCGTCAGGGCAATCGGCTATTTGATTCTTCTTAGTAAGAAATCTATTCTAGAGTTTTTGGGCTGACTCTCCGGGCTGTTGAATTATGTAACTTAGGTCGTCTGCGTCCGGAGGTCGGACATAGGTCCCTTGAAAATTGGCCCTAAAAGCATCCTCAAGTTCTTCCCAACTTCCAATTCAGTTTTTAGGAAGGTTTTTCAACCAGTGATGAGCTGGTCCTTTCAATTTGAGGGGTGAGTATTTAATGGCGTGGAGATCATCTCCGCGAGCCATGTGGATATCAAGGATAAAGTCCTTAATCCAGACCCCAGGGTTTGTCGTTCCGTTGTATGCCTGTATATTCACGGGTTTAAATCCTTCCGAAAATCCATGGTCCAGCACCTCATCGGTGAAGCACAAGGGGTGTGCGGCACCCCTGTATTTGGACGTGTCGTGGCATGCTGTCGACGGTTGTTGTGTTCGGCGCTGATTCCTAGCTGGTATTCGATCAATGTGACCTTTTCAGTAGCTCTGATCCTGTGCCGAAGCGCGCTTCCTAGATCCATAGATGGATCTGGCCACATCGGACTTTTTGTCTAGGAGCTCACGCAAATCGTGTGCTGACTTGTGTGTGGCGTCCTTAGCCGTCTTGTCACGGCCACGGGGTGGTTGGTCCGGCTGATCGGTCGTTTTCGGCTAAATGGGCTCTATGGCCTCGTCGTCGAATTCAGGCAGCAGCTTGCGCTTTGGATAGCTTGTTGTGTGACGATCGCCGCCTTATTTTTCTTCTGTGTCGACCACTTTGTTCCACCTGCGGTTGAGCGTATCCTTCGCGGCCTTAAGCCTTTGCTTCTACTTCTTTAGGCTCCTTGCGGTGGCAATAAGCCTTCTGTGGAGGTTCTCTTGTTCCAAGAGTTTTTCTGGGATGATGAGTGCGTCATCGTCCGGGCTGTTCTCCTCTCTGGAGACAGGTTGGTGAATTTTACCCTCGGGATCGGCGTTGTCTGACGTCGGCTCCAGACTATGTTCATCGTCCCCTGGCTTATCTTGCTCCATCGCTGGGTCCATGGGGTCGTCGTTTCCTTTGGAGTCAACCGGGGTATTATTATTTCTTGCGTTGTTGTCGCTGTTTTTACTATGGCGGGATTTAGAGCGGCGCCTACGGTGCTGCTTTGGTGGCTTATCGAGGGGAGTATCCTTCGTTGCATCGTCAGCATCGCCTTCTTTTGGTGTGTCCACCATATATATCGTATGATGAGGTGGCAGTCCAGCGCCTAGTGGGCGGTGGTTCCTGTTCTTCTCCTGCATCGTCGTAAATACCGTCGACATCTTCGGATTTGAAATCGAGCGTGTCGGTTAGGTCATCGACAGTGGCTATTAAGTGGGTGGTGGGTGGGGAACGAATTTGGTCATCGTCCGCGTCCCACTCGAGTCGGACATAGTTCGGCCAAGAATCTCCCGACAAGGAAATAGACCTTAATGAGTTCAGCACGTCACCCAAGGGCGAGTGCTGAAAATATCCGGGGCGGTGAACTCCATGACTGGTGCCCAATCAGATTCAATAGGCACGGACGCACGCGTTTCGGATCCTGTACCCGGAGACGAGTCCGAGGGGCCGATGACACCACCCTCATGGGAGGTGGGATCAGTGTTCGGCTCTGTCGGATTTCGGGTTCCGGCAGACCCTTGAAGTTCGAACTCTGGGGTGCGCACGAAGATCTTTCCCCTATCAACTCACGTCTCGAAGCCTTGCAAGGAATCTAGGCTAGAAAGAAGAACACACAAGGGACACGAGGTTTATATTGGTTCAGGCCACCATTGTGGTGTAATACCCTACTCCAGTGTGTGGTGTGGTGGACTACCTCAGGGGCTGATGATGAAGAATACAAAGGGAGAACAGCCTCGCGAGGGGCTGTTCTTGAGCTGGTGCGATGAACTGCTTGGGTGAGTTCAGTCGCCTCTCTCTAGTCTGTGCGCAATCTGGATACCCCCTCCTCTACTGTGGTGGCTAGTCCTATTTATAGAGGGAGGCCCTAAGCCTCTTCCCAAATAATGAGCGGGAAAGGCGCCAACAATTGGCCATTTTGAAGGGGAACATCTAGTACATTTATCCTGACTAAAGTTGGTCTTCGACTGCCAAAGACTCTGGCGGTGACGCCGTCCTGGGATCCACGATGACTCCCATCCCGCTGTTCTGATGGTCTTGGTCTTGTTGCACCGAAACAGTAACCTTTGCCTGATGCCATGGCCTGTGCTTGCCCCCTTGCACCAAAGGGGAAACAAGGACACTACGCAGGCCGGCGCCCGCCTAGCGCCCGCCTGGTCTCGATCGTCCTGGCTTGCGTCACGGGCTCCTTGCAAGGTGCCCTGCCTTGATCTCTCCGCCTCCTCGCAAGCCTCCCTGATTAGGCTACTCCTAAGGAAGCTTCCTGTCGTCCGCCCGGCGAGGCTTGGCCCCTCGCGAGGGTCTTGAGCTTGAGCTGATGAAGTTGGGCTGCACTGGGCTCCCGTTTGAGCCACGCTGCAGGCAGGCAAGTCTGGGGACCCCAGTTCCCAGAACACCGACAGTAGCCCCCAGGCACAAGGCGCGCCTGGACTTGGCTTAGCAGAGAAGCGAAGGGGCAAGTACAAAGCGCCGCGGGCCCCAATAGCCTGCGGCCTTGGGCGCCATGTGGAGATTGATTGGACGTGGGCGTCTCCGCTTCCCCATGATGCCTCATTACGTGCTCGGCTAGACGGACCCGCGGTTGCACACAGTTGTTCCCCCCTTCGCCGCTCGCACGCTTCCTACCCTTCCTTCCTCCTCGGGCTCCAACCTCTGCCTCCAATCTAGCTCGAGCTCTCCCCTCTTTCCATCGCCATGTCACCAACGAAGAAGGAAAGGGGAAAGAAGCCCGCGCCTTCGCCCCGCTCGTCTCCGGTGGCGGCCCCCGCCATTGATCGGTCAATCATACTCAATCCCGAAGCCTTGAACAAGGTCCGCTCTGCTCTTGCCTCCATCTTCAACGAGTGTGGCAGGACCACGGTCTGGCCTGCGTCCCATGCCTCCTTTGATAGGGTCGTCACGGATGTTCGGTTCTTCGCCAATGCCCTGTGGGCGGGTCTGGTTCCCCCATTTTCCGCTTTCTTCAATGCGCTGCTCTCCCATTATTAGATCCACATGATGCACTTGGGCCCTGAGTCCATTACCCACCTGGCTGTTTTCGCCTTTGTTTGTGAGGCAATGGTGGGCATCCCTCCTTCCGTTGCCCTCCTAATCCACTTCTTCTCTTTGCGCCTGAGCAACCCTACTCAATGCTCGGGGTGTGTGAGCTTCCTCGCCATGCCGGAGACGGCTTCTTCAGGGATCGATTTCGGCCTTCCTCCTCCTGAGGCCAGGTTCACAGAGCGGTGGATGTATGTGGATGTCGGAGTGCCCAGCCCCCTACTCTCGCACCCAACCTTGCCCGATGTTCCCAACTCAGGCTGGGATCATGAGACACTCGTGAGCCCCCATCTCGCCTTCGTCTGGCGCCGCTTCTAGAGTTTGAGGGTGCTCGACGTGATGGCGCCCAAAGTGGTGAAGGAGTTCCTCCAACGTCGCATTGCTCCTCTCCAGCGCCACTCCCGCCGGATGTGGGACTTTGCGGGGCACAAAGACCGCATGCGGCTTCAGGAGGAGGATCTGGCACCAGAAGTGTTGCAGAAGGTGCTCAGGGTCCTGACTGGCGACCCTTCCCCAGGCAGCCTTCGTCATGATGCTGCCCTCTTGTATCTTTGCTCGGGCAGGGCCGATTTTGTGAGGCACATGCCCAGCTTTGATGAGTGGGGGCTGCACCCGGCTGGCCTCATGGGGCCCCGCGAGAACCCAGTTGCTGTGGTTGTTCTTCCGGTCACCCAAAGTGGTTCTGTCTCAGGCGATGGAGCGGGGAGACGAGAACCGCTGAGAGCTGAAGGGGCTGATGTCGAGATCCTGACGCCGCATGGATCCCCCAAGGCGGCATCTCCCAAAGCATGTCCGGGAGCAGTGGCAGGCAAGGAGTTACGGCTTATGGCTCCCGATGCTGGGGCTTCTGAGGCCCCGGTCGTTCCTCGTGAGGCGGCCCCTGGTGGCGCCCCTTAGGCCGGTCCCCTTGGTGCTGATCACCTTGATGCCTCTTCCATGCCACAGACCGATCCCTGCACCGAGCGCTTAGGCAGGTTCCGCGTAGACTTTGAGGCCCTCCGCATGAGGAAGGAGGCCTTGGGTGGCAATGATCGCCCTTGCCGCCTGTTGAAGCGCAGGAAGTACTTTGCCGTGGACGAGTAAGTCATCTTCTCTCTCTGCTCCTTTACCTTACTATCCCTGCAGCTGATTGTGGCCTTTTAGGGCCCGTCCTGCCGAATTCGCTGAGTCGGCCCGGGAGCCATCCCCCCAAGCTTTGTCTTCTCCGCTGGCCCTGGGCGCGCCGAGCTCGAGCGGCGCCCCCGTCGCTGGTCCGGTCGGAGAAGTGGTCCATTCTGCTGGGCACCTCGAGCCTGCGTGCCCGCTATCATCCCTTCACGGGTCCTCCTGGGGCACGGCCGGCTTGCCGCGCATTCCTCCTCTGATCGTGGATGGTGACTGGCTGAAGTTGGTCTTCAGTTCCTCATCTGGGGAAGGGCGGGCGCCATGCTGGATTCCCGACAAGGTCCATCCGGCGATTGCTAGGGCGCCAGCCCCCAGTCCCGCGCCGGGAGGGGGCATGCCGCTGCGGGGCCCTTCGCATACACCAGTGGCAGAGGGTGACGCGGAAGACATGATCAGGCGTGCTCGGGAGCGTCGCACCCTTCGTCAAGAGTTCATCCAGGGGGCAGCGGATGCGGTGAGCCGGATCGGCGCGGAGCTTGCTGGCGAGGATGCATGCCTTGTGGCCGAAGGCCTGCGCCTTGCTGAGAAGAGGCGCAAGCTGAAGGTAGCCGTCGCCCTTGTGCGTCACCAGTGTGACCTTGATAACGCGAAGGCTGAAGCGTCGCTGGCGGCCTCGCGAGAGGCCTGCTCCCAGGCCGTCGAGGAGGCCCGGGAAGCAGACCAACGATGCAGGGATGCGGAGGAGCGCGTGTGGGAGCTCCAAGCCTAGAGTAGCTCTCTAGAATGGCAAGTGGAACTGCGCCAGGTGGCCCTTGTGTCGCTGAAGGAGGCTTCCGTCGACCAGGCGGAGCTCCTAAAGCACGAAGAGGCGCTAATGCTGGAGGCCGCCAAGCTCAATCTTGACCTTGAACGGTTGGAAACAAGGGAGCGCCTGGTGACTCCGGCGGAGGATGGCGTCTCCGCGCGGGAAGCCCGAGCCCAAGAAGAGGTTGACCACCGTGTGGCGGTAGGTCACTCGGATCTTGAGCGCGAATATGAAGTGAGGCTGGAGCTGATCAGGGCCGAAGCTGAGGGTAGGACCGCGGCCCTCAGAGCCAAGCTGGCTGAAGTGACACGGAGTGCGGACTCCTCCGCAGCCGCCCTCGGCATAGCACAGGCGGAGCTGGCCTCTTCCCGCGCCGAGCTTCTTCTTCTCCAACAGCGGGTCGATGACACTGAGGCCGTCGCATGGCGGAATGAGGACGAGATCCGTCAGCGGCAGACTCTGGAGCATGAGTATGCCCCCATGCTCCAGACGCTCAGGGAAAGGGCCAATGCGGCCCTGGGCAACATTTGCGAGGTGGCTGTCGCCGAGCCTCGCGTGATCAACTATGCTGGCAACATCCAGTTCTTCACGGATGTGGTGACACAGCTGGCGACCCGCTCTGATAGGGCCCGTTGGCTTGTCGAGGAGAGGAGCCGAACCTTGCTTGGGCGTGCCTTCTCCCGTGTCTTCAGCTATCTGCAGGACAGAGATCCCCACTTCGATTTTGACACCGACATCGCTCCGGTGCCCGTAGCCATTCGGGGCGACCTGGCGCAATGGGTGGAAGACAATGTGGACGCCCTCGTCCGGGCCTTCGCATCTGATGATGACGGCATGATTGTGGGCGCCAATGAAGGTGGCGTTGTGGACGAGCCCGACGCTGACGGAGGTGGTGGCGGTGGCGGTGATGATGTCAGTGACGCCACCGACGTGTCCAGAGGCGCCCCGGAGGACGCAGTGAGTGACATGTCCAACTGACCGCACGTCACCGTTGTTTTTTTACCCTGCATGAAGAAGATTCGTGCTCGGCCCTGAAGACTGTAAGAGCATTTTGGGAGGGGGAGCCCCTCATGTAAAGGTTTGCGATCAATATCCTTGTAAGTATAATGTCGTGTGTGAGCTTATGCCAGGCCACTGGCCTAACAATGTATCGGCTGACTGGCTTACCTTTTGACCCTGACGAGTCCCGAGAGGGCCCGTGGGAGCCGCAGCGCCTCAAACGTCTTTTGAGCGAACCCATTGATCCTGCGATGGGAATCTCCGGAGAGGGTGCAGCGACAGCGGCCCGAATTGTAGACGTGCTTGGCCTAGCCCGGCTCGCGAGGGGCTCACGAGGGGAGGCAGCTGATGCTAACTTTGGACGCAAAGCCGAAACCAGAACACGAGAGATTGCTCGAACGAGACTAAACACCCCTTCCCCAAACACACGCAAGTCTCAATCTCAAATCCAACTTAAACTCAAATCGAAGAACCTTAACAACAGAGGAAAAGGCAAAAGGAAAAAAGCCGCGTCTGGCACCTAGTCTAGTCTTCGACGTCTTCTCACCAGCGTGGAGCTAAGTGATGCCACTGGGCATGGGCGCTAGCCCCCGAGGCCCGAGGGCGGCTCTCCGGAGACTCCGGGGCGTGTACAGCCCCACTCATTATTACGTGAGAGTGTCACGGGCGGTGAGCTTCACAGGAACTGGGCCTTCTTCACAGGTACTGGCCTTGCTTCATATCGCCAGACGAGGGCCCCGCCTTGCGCCACATTCTACCGCCATCGACGGCGGCCGGAGACCAAGGATGACGCCAATGGGGTAGAGCGGTCGCCAGCGGTTCCCCAGACGACCACGGGTCCTCTGCCGGGGGCAGGCCCTGAGGCACCTCCCCGACAGAGGGCCTCCCTCCTGAGAACGCCTTGCGCTGAGCGCCGCGGGGACGAACCCGGATCTCGGCCCCTCTCCTGCAGCCCCCGGTGCCCTCCTCCCGAGGGGTAATAGGCTGCAGCATTGGGGCAGCCATCTGCCGCGGCGACCTGTACCTCCTACGACCCATGGTTAGCATAAGCTTGCTCCTGAGGAATTAGTGGTACCCGATACTTGCTTCCACTGGCGTGGTCGTCGAGGCCCTCTTGGGGTTCCTAAAAGAGCTCAGCTTCTGGCGTTTCCTCGCTCCAGCCTGGCCCGAGGAACGATCCATGGTCTTCTTCCAGTGCGCACTCTCCATCCACCATGTGGGTGCTACCTCTTGAGCACTGTGTTGGATTTCCCCGAAGAGGAGAGGATGATGTAGCAAAGTAGCGTAAGTATTTCCCTCAGTTTTTGAGAACCAATGTATCAATCCAGTAGGAGACCACACACAAGTCCCTCGTACCTACACAAAATGATAGCAACTCACAACCAATGCTTAGGGGTTGTCAATCCCTTCACGGTCACTTACGAGAGTGAGATCTGATGGAGATAATATTTTTGGTATTTTTGATAGATAGATGCAAAGTAAAAGTAAAAGGCAAAGTAAAACAAAGAAAGTAAATAAAGTAATAGAGATTGATATGATGAGAATAGACCCGGGGGCCATAGGTTTCACTAGTGGCTTCTCTCAAGAGCATAAGTATTCTACGGTGGGTGAACAAATTACTTTTGAGCAATTGACAGAATTGAGCATAGTTATGAGTATATCTAGGCAATGATCATGTATATAGGCATCATGTCCAAAACAAGTAGATGAAACTGATTCTGCATCTACTACTATTACTCCACTCATCGACCGCTATCCAGCATGGATCTAGAGTATTAAGTAAAAATAGAGTAACGCCTTAAGCAAGATGACATGATGTACAGGGATAAATTCATGCAATATGATAAAAACCCCATCTTGTTATCCTCGATGGCAACAATACAATACGTGCCTTGCAACTCTTTCTGTAACTGAGTAAGGACACCACAAGATTGAACCCAAAGCTAAGCACTTCTCCCATTGCAAGAACTACCAATCTAGTTGGCCAAACCAAAAAGGATAATTCGAAGAGACTTGCAAAGATAACTCAATCATACATAAAAGAATTCAGAGAAGAATCAAATATTTTCCATAGATAATACTGGATCATAAACCCACAATTCATCGGTCTCAACAAACACATCGCAAAAAGAAGATTACGTCGAATAGATCTCCACGAGAGAGGGGGAGAACATTGTATTAAGATCCAAAAAGAGAGAAGAAGCCATCTAGCTACTAGCTATGGACCCGAAGGTCTAAAGTAAACTACTCACACTTCATCGGAGGGGCTATGGTGATGATGTAGAAGCCCTCAGTGGTGGATGCCCCCTCCGGCGGAGCTCCAGAACAGGCCCCAAGATGAGATCTCGTGGATACAGAAGGTTGCGGCGGTGGAATTAGGTTTTTGGCTCCTGTTCTGATCGTACGGGGATACGTAGGTATATATAGGAGGAAGGAGTACGTCGGTGGAGCGTCAGGGGGCCCACGAGGTAGGGGGGCGCGCCCAGGGTGGCGTGCCCTCCACCCTCGTGACTGCCTCTGGCACTTCTTGGAGTAGGGTCCAAGTCTCCTGGATCACGTTCGGTTGGAAAATCACGTTCCCGATGGTTTCATTCCGTTTGGACTCCGTTTGATATTTTGTTTCGTCGAAACATTGAAATAGGCAAAAAACAGCAATTCTGGGTTGGGCCTCCGGTTAGTAGGTTAGTCCCAAAAATAATATAAAAGTGGAAAATAAAGCCCAATATAGTCCAAAACAGTAGATAAAGTAGCAAGGAGCAATAAAAAATTATAGATATGTTGGAGACGTATCAGGCATCCCCAAGCTTAATTCCTGCTCGTCCTCGAGTAGGTAAATGATAAAAAAGAATTTTTGATGCGGAGTGATACTTTGGCATAATTTCAATGTAAGTCTTCTTAATTGTGATATGAATATTCAGATCTGAAAGATTCAAGACAAAAATTTCATATTGACACAAAAATAATAATACTTCAAGCATACTAATCAAAGGAATCATGTCTTCTCAAAATCACATGGCAAAAGAAAGTTCATCCCTACAAAATCATATAGTTAGGCTATGCTTCATTTTTGTCACAGAAAGATGTTCCCAACTTCTATACCCCCGATGACAAGCCAAGCAATTGTTTAATACTTAAATAATCTCAAACTTTTTCAACCTTCACGCAATACATGAGCGTGAGCCATGGATATAGCACTATGGGTGGAATAGAATATGATGATGGGGATTGTGTCGAGAAGACAAAAAAGGAGAAAGTCTCACATTGACGAGGCTAATCAACGGGCTATGGAGATGCCCATCAATTGATGTCAACATGAGGAGTAGGGATTGCCATGCAACAGATGCACTAGAGCTATGAATGCTCAACAAAAGAAAACTAGTGGGTGTGCATCCAACTTGCTTGCTCACGAAGACCTAGGGCATTTGAGGAAGCCCATCGTAGGAATATACAAGCCAATTTCTATAATGAAAAATTCCCACTAGTATGAAAACGACAACTTATGAGACTCACTACATGAGGAACAAGGTGCTACTTTGAAGCACAATATATGAGACTCACTACATGAAGAACAAGGTGCTACTTTGAAGCACAAGTGTGGAAAAAAAGATAGTAGCATTGCCCTTTTTAATTTTTTTGGGCCTTTCTTTTTTTATTTTCTTTTAGCCTTTTTTTATTTGGGCAGTGCTGTAATAATGATGATCATCACACTTCTATTAATTACAACATAAGGATTACAACTCGAAACTTAGAACAAGATATGACTCTATATGAATGCCTCCGGCGGTGTACCGGGATGGTGCAATGAATCAAGAGTGACATGTATGGAAAATAATGCATGGTGGCTTTCCCACAAATACGATGTCAACTACATGATCATGCAATGGCAATATGACAAAAGTAATGTATGTCATGATGATGATGATGGTGGAAGTTGCATGGCAATATATCTCGGAATGGCTATGGAAATGCCATGATAGGTAGGTATGGTTGCTGTTTTGAGGAAGATATAAGGAGGTTTATGTGTGATAGAGCGTATCGTATCATGGGGTTTGGATGCACCGGCGAAGTTTGCACCAACTCTCAAGGTGAGAAAGGGCAATGCACGGTACCGAAGAGGCTAGCAAAGGCGGAAAGGTAAGAGTGTGTATAATCCATGGACTCAACATTAGTCAAAAGAACTCATATACTTATTGCAAAAATTTAGAAGTCATCAAAAATCAAGTACTACGCGCATGCTCCTAGGGGGATAGATTGGTAGGAAAATACCATCGCTCGTCCCCGACCGCCACTCATAAGGATGCACAAGCCAGGTACACTTCATGTTTCAAATTTGTTACACAACTTTAACCATACGTGCATGCTACGGGACTTGCAAACTTCAACACAAGTATTTCTCAAATTCATAATCACCCAACTAGCATGACTTTGATATTATCACCTCCATATCTCAAAACAATTATCAAGCATCAAACTTATCTTAGTATTCAACGCACTCAAAAGAAAGGTTCACATATCTTGAACACCAAGTATATTAACATTAAGCAAATTACCATGCTATTAATGACTCTCAAAATAATCTAAGTGAAACATGAGAGGTCAATAGTTTCTTTAAAACAAATCCACCACCATGCTCTAAAAGATATAAGTGAAGCACTAGAGCAAAAATTATCATGCTCAAAAGATATAAGTGAAGCACATACAGCAAAACTATCAAGCTCAAAAGATATAAGTGAAGCACATAGAGTATTCTAACAAATTCCAAATCATGTATGGCTCTCTCAAAATGTGTGTATAGAAAGGATGATTGTGGTAAACTAAAAAGCAAAGACACAAATAATACAAGATGCTCCAAGCAAAACACATATCATGTTGGTGAATAAAAATATAGCTCCAAGTAAATTACCGATGGAAGTGGACGAAAGAGGGGATGCCTTCCGGGGCATCCCCAAGCTTTGACTTTTTGGTGTCCTTGGAATATCTTGGGGGTGCCATGGGCATCCCCAAGCTTAGGCTCTTGCCACTCCTTGTTCCATAATCCATCAAAAGAATTCACCCAAAACTTGAAAACTTCACAACACAAAACTCAACAGAAATCTTGTGAGCTCCGTTAGAGAAAGAAAACAAAAGACTACTTCAAGGTACTGTAATGAACTAAATCTTTATTTATATTGGTGTTAAACCTACTGTATTCCAACTTCTATATGGTTTATAAACTATTTTACTAGCCATAGATTCATCAAAATAAGTAAACAACACACGAAAAACAGAATCTGTCAAAAACAGAACAGTCTGTAGCAATCTGTAACTAACGCAAACTTCTGGAACTCTAAAATTTCTACAAAAATAGGAAGTCCTGGACAATTTCTGTATTTAACAGCAGTAAAACGAATCAACTCAAAAGCACGTTCCTGTGATTTATCATAACTAAATTAGTGCGTGCAAAGTTTCTGTTTTCACCAGAATCAAATCAACTATCATCGTAGGTTATCCTATAGGTTCTACTTGGCACAAACACTAATTAAAACATAAAACCACATCCAAACACAGGCTAGATGGATTATTTATTCCTAAACAGAAGCAAAAACAGAAAACACAAAATAAAATTGGGTTGCCTCCCAACAAGCCCTATCGTTTAACGCCCCTAGCTAGGCATAAAAGCAAGGATAAATCTAGGTATTGCCATCTTTGGTAGGCAATCCATAAGTGGCTCTCATGATAGATTCATATGTTAATTTTATTTTCTTTCTAGGGAAGTGTTCCATACCCTTCTTTAAGGGAAATCGGAATCTGATATTCCCTTCCTTCATATCAATAATTGCACCAATCGTTCTAAGGAAAGGTCTACCAAGAATAATGGGACATGAAGGATTGCAATCTATATCAAGAATGATAAAATCTGCGGGCACATAATTCCTATTTGCAACAATAAGAACATCATTAATTCTTCACATAGGCTTTTTAATAGTGGAATCCGCAAGATGCAAGTTTAGAGAGCAATCATCAAAATCACGGAAATTTAGCAAATCACATAAAGTTTTTGGAATAGTAGAGACACTAGCACCCAAATCACACAAAGCATGAAACTCATATTCTTTAATTTTAATTTTTATAGTAGGTTCCTACTCATCATAGAGTTTTCTAGGGATAGAAACTTTCAACTCAAGTTTTTCTTCATAAGATTGCATCAAGGCATCAACAATGTGTTCGGTAAAGGCCTTATTTTGACTATAAGCGTGAGGAGAATCTAGCACAGATTGCAAGAAGGAAATACAACCAATCAAAGAGAAATTTTCATAATTAAATTCCTTGAGATCCAAAATAGTGGGTTTAGCAACATCGCGGTTTTTATTTATTTCAATCCCACTTTCGTCAAATTCACCATTAAGATCTAGAAACTCTGAATTCTTAGAACGCCTTCTAGGTAAAGGAAGATCATATTCAGATTCATCAAGATTCATATTGCAAAACAAAGATTTAATAGGGGACACATCAATAACTTTTAGATCTTCATCTTGATTTTCATAGGAATTGGA
>NC_041385.1:378217317-378226829 GCF_002162155.2 Triticum dicoccoides
GAAGATCATATTCAGTTTCATCAAGATTCATATTGCAAAACAAAGATTTAATAGGGGACACATCAATAACTTTTAGATCTTCATCTTGATTTTCATAGGAATTGGAAGAACACGCTTTAATAAAGGCATCTTTGGAAGCACGCATCCTAGCGGTTCTTTCCTTGCACTCATCAATGGAAATTCTCATGGCTTTGAGAGACTCATTGATATCATGCTTAGGAGTAATAGATCTAAGCTTTAAAGAATCAATTTCAAGAGAAATTCTATCAACGTTCCTAGCCAAATCATCAACTTTAAGCAATTTCTCTTCAAGCAAAGCATTAAAATTCTTTTGTGAATTCATAAACTCTTTAACACTACTATCAAATTCAGAGGGCATCTTATTAAAATTTCCATAAGAGTTGTTGTAGGAATTTCCATAATTATTAGAAGGATTACTAGGATAAGGCCTAGGATTAAAATTTCCTCTATAAGCGTTGTTTCCAAAACTATTCCTACCAACATAATTCACATCCATAGATTCATTGTTATTCTTGTCACATCCCTAGCTTCTGGTGCTGCCTAGTGTTTGCATCATGTTTAAATTTTTGAAACTTGAACTGAGGAAATTTGGAAGCCTCAAAAACTTAAATAAAAGAAGGGCAAAAACCCTAAAATCTCATTCATTGTTCCAAAATGCTCTTCTTAAATGTTTGATAAATTTGGGCAAGGGTTCTGGTCCCAACCAAAATATTGAACATTTTTAAGGACTTAATCTTGGGACTTTGAATTTAAATCATTGGCTATTTGAATTTGAATTATATTCATATAATTAGAATATAATTTCAAATACCCCTGAAATATTTTATGAGCTTTTGGAAAAGTCCATCTAGCAAAATAAAAATATTCAGAGGAGTTTTTGGCATTGTTTGAATTATTTTAAATTCAAAACAGTGGCAAAATAAATTAAAAAAAGAATACAGAACAATAAAACAGCGCACTTACCTGGCGCTCACCTCGCAGCCCACCTGGTGGCCCAACAGGACCGGCCCAGCGCGGCCCAGCCCACCTCCTCCTGTCGTCTTCCTCCCCTCGCCCCGAAGCAGCTCGGTGGCGAGCGCTGGCGATGCCCCGGCCACCTCCTGCTTGCCGCCTTCCCCTCGTCGCCCTGGACTCTGTCCGCGACGCCACGCAACCCCCCGACCCTTCTCACTCTCCCTGTGCTCCTCCCCCTCCTCTGCTCTCTCCCGCAGCACCACCAACACGCCACCATCGCCACCGACGCCGATTGCCACAGCCACCGGCCGCCCCTCGCCCTTCCGCTGAGCTCAGGAGCTCCACCTCGACCCCCTCTTCCTCCCCACCGAGCCAAGCCCCTCAGGAAGCTCAGCATCGCCTCCACGCCATCGTCTTCATCCTCGGCCGCCGCCGATGGTCACCGCCGATTCGCCGTCACCCGTGCGCCCCCGAGCTCGTCGATGACCCCACCCGATGCGCTGTGAGATCCTCCGTCTTTCCCCCTTCTCCCCGAGCTCGTTCCTATCCTCTAGCTATGCCAGCCGCCGTACCCGAGCGCCGCCGTCCGCCATGGTCGTTGTTCTCGCAGCCACCGTGCGTCTCCGCTCGAGCTTGAGCCTTCGGCGTGCTCCTGGAGCAACGGCGAGTCCAACACAACCCCTAGCTAGCTCCCTCATGCACTGGAACCACGCGGCCGCCCATGCCCGAACTCCGGCGGCCGCAACCGAGCTCCCCGCCGTTGCCTCCGGCCGCCCCAGGCCCGGCTGGCTCCACCACTCGACGCGCGCTGGTCTGGGCTCTCGAATGAGCCCAACCCCGCTGCGAACGGGGCACCACAGCCCGTTCCCAAGTGCCCCGCCGCGTCTGCTGCCGCCGGCGGCTAAACGCCGGTGGGTTTGACCCACTTTGACCACGGCGGGACCCCCCCTGTGTCCATGACATGTGGGGCCGGCCTTTGACTGGATTAGTGTAGGATTTTAATTAGTGCAAATTGCCCTGTTAGTTTAGGTGTTCGATTACTTAACACTAATTAATTTAGTTAATTAATTAAGCCACTGACATGTGGGCCCAGCCCTGCTGACATTTTCGTTAGTATTAGTTTAACCCTAATCAACCCAGTTAACCAACTGAGTCACTGACCAGTGGGCCCCACTGGTCAGGTCTGACCTGAACCCGCCCTGTTGACCTGATGACGTCAGGGTTATGTCATGCTGACGCAGTAAAAGTTTTCTGGAGTTTTAAATAAATCAGAAATGATTTATTTATTCCAGAAAATGCCCTAAACTTCTAAAAATCATATAAAATCAACCGTAACTCCAAATCAAATAATTTATATATGAAAAATTATCAGAAAAATTCAAGGAATCCATCTGTACCATTTTCATGCATGTTTGAACAATGTTTGTCCTCTGTTTTGGACAAAACAAATAAAGGGCATTTAAATAATCATATATGGAGTTGGAATTTGAATCATGTATTCAAACCAACTTCATTTAAATCATAGCTAGGTGCATTAGCCCAAAACACATTCATATTGCCATGTCATAGCATGCATCATATCGTGCCTTGCATTGATCGTGTTTCTTCTTTGTTTGCCGGTGTTGTTCCCCCTCGGTAGACGTTGTTCCGACGTTGTGATCGTTGACACTGATGAAGACTCAATGCTATCTTCAGAAGTGCCAGGCAAGCAAAACCCCCTTGTTCATTCCGATACAATCCTACTCTCTCGCTCCTGCTCTCTTTTACTGCATTAGGACAACACCGATTCATCTGTTACTTGCTGCGGTAGCTGAACCCCTTTATCCTTTGCATGACCTGTCGTTGCCACAGTAAATAGATGAAACCCACTAGCATGAGTAGGAGTTGTTTGAGCCCTGTTGTGCCTACTCATTCATGCTTGTTTGTCATGCCTGCTACTGCTTAGAGTTGAGTCAGGTCTGATTCATCGGGGATGAATCAGAGGTGTGTGAACATGTCCTACTGTTGAGAGCTAAGTTTGTGAACACGATTTGGTAAAGGTAGCGGTGAGAGGCCATGTAGGAGTACATGGTGGGTTGTCTCATTGCAGCCGTCTTCAGAAACTGAGTTTTGTGTTTGTGATCCATGACCAGTTACTACCACACATTGGGTTCCGGTAACTCGACCCCTCTCGACTTATTAATCAACATGATCTCTGTCCAGGAGTTGCAACTAGTTTCTGGTGTTTGTAGGTAGTGTTAGTAGTCTACCAAGTGGCACTCGGTACAGGTGGGCTTGGGACAGACTAGGAACAGTGGCACGGTGTACCAAGTGGCACCCGGATGGTGGGCTTGGGAACCCTGCTCACATCGTTTGGGGCCGTGAGCGACACCCCGGCCGGATCTCCTTGCGGATGGAACCCGAATAGGCGATAAACCTGGACGAGAGACTTGTTTGGTTAGCCAGGTCATGGCCGACTCCCTCGCCCGGCTTCCGCTTGAAGCTTGCCGAGGTACATGACGTGTACAGGGCGATAAGTGGCGGGAGCGTGTGTGAAGAAGTACACCCCTGTAGGGTTATCATTATCTATTCGAATAGCCGGATTCCTCGGATATGGAAACTTGGACCCCTTGCATAGTTCATAGACAAGTGAAAGTGGATACTCTAAAATACGCAAGATAAGCGTGAGTGCTATGGATGGCGTTCTCGTAGGAGACGGAGCGGATCCATAGTAGTGTATTGCTATGGTGAATATGTGGACTCGTGTGCGCCACCTCAAAAGAGTTACTTGCAGTCGTAGTTTAGGATAGCCACCGAGTCAAAGCTGGCTTGCTGCAGTTAAACCCCACCATCCCCTTGTTGATAATGATGCATATGTAGTTAGTTCTGATGTAAGTCTTGCTTGGTACATTTGTACTCACGTTTGCCTATTTTATGTTTTTGCAGAGAGACTTCAATCTCACTAGCAATTCCGCGTGGACTTCGACGTTTAGCTTGTTACCTCAGCTACGATCTTGTGCCCTCGGCAGGATCTGGTAGATAGTCAGGCTTTCAGCCTTTTTCATTTATAGATGTCTGTACTCAGACATGATAGCTTCCGCTTGTGTTTTGACTTGTATGCTCTGAATGTTGGGTCATGAGAACTATGTTTGTAATATCTCGCTCCTCGGAGTCTAATGAATAAATACTTGAGTCATAGAGTCATGTTGTGATGCCATGTTGTATTTGCACATATTGGGCATATTGTGTGTATGTTATTAAAATGCTTGGTATGTGTGGGATCTGACTATCTAGTTGTTTATCCTTAGTAGCCCCTCTTACCGGGAAATGTCTCCTAGTGTTTCCACCGAGCCATGGTAGCTTGCTACTGCTCCGGAACACATAGGCTGGCCGGCATGTGTCCTTCTTCGTTCCTGTGTCTGTCCCCTTGGGGAAATGTCACGTGATGAATACCGGAGTCCTGTTAGCCCGCTACAGCCCGGTTCACCGGAGTCCTGCTAGCCCAGTGCTACAGCCTGGATTCACTCGCTGATGACCGACACGTACGATGTTGGGTCATGGATGCCTGTCCCTGTAAGTTTGTGCCACTTTGGGTTTATGACTAGCCATGTCAGCTCGGGCTCCTTATCATATGGATGCTAGCGACACTATCATATACGTGTGCCAAAAGGCGCAAACGGTCCCGGGCAAAGGTAAGGCGACACCCGTGGGGATACCGTGCGTGAGGCCGCAAAGTGATATGAGGTGTTACATGCTAGGTCGATGTGGTATTGAGTCGGGGTCCTGACAGCTTTGGTGTCAAAGCTTGACTGCCTGTAGGATTACCAAGCCAAACTGGTCGAAGTTGAGTCTAGAAATTCTTTAGTTATGTAAGGGAATTGATTGTGGTTGGGAACGTAAGGCTCATTTTACTCCTTATACCTTATGCCCTTCTGATCTGAGTCATCTTATCTTTCCTACGGGGTTAAGAAACTAGGCTCTCTCTTCTTTCTATCAGGATCACGTGTTACTAATCCGTAGACTTATAAGATTGTTGGATTTAAGTCTCAGTTTAGTTCCTACTGCTTCCGTATGTTAACTATTGATCTCAGAACCTTGATATTTTGATGATCGAGTGGTTATGCCACCATTTTTGTAGCATGTCTCAAATCTTTTTGAGCATTTACAGCCGTTATGCTGTCTGAGTCATCCTAGGTTTCTAAACAGTCTGATGCACTTGCAAATTCCTTCCTCCCATTTCGATGTTCCTTTGGGCCAAATTAACCACACTAATCAGTGAGTTGAGGTACTCTGTTACCTTGACATATATGTTGGAGATATTATTATGACCCTAGGTGTCTTAGGAGATCATCTAGTAATCTAGCCATGATTGTGTCCTAGTGTGATGATTCTGGCCATTATTCTCGAAAGCATCTCGTGATGCCACTTAGTGGTAGGTATTCTATTCCTGGGTTTTCGAACCAAGATTCACCCTACTTACTTCATGTTGATAGTGTTGCTAGTTCCTTTAGATTATTAGTAACCTTTGCATTAGTCCTCGAGGTCCGTGGTATATCCTTCTTCCAAATACCATGAACCACTTATGGCAGAAGTTTGTTGGATCAAAAGATCACAACAGGAGTGCTCTCGATGGGTTCTCCATTTTATATTGTGACTCTGCCAGTTCAACCTTTCTGCATAGGTTATCCGGAAGAAACATGTTGAGCTTTGCTCGACATACTAATCTATGCATCCACAACTCAGAAAGATATAAGTTCCTTTGAGTTTTCCCTCTCTTTAGTTGTCTTCTGACCTCGTCTGTCAATTGATAGTCGGGACTGGTTATGCATTCGTGTTATCTATGCCTATTACTCTTGTGGTCCGTCAAGCCATTCTATTCTGGAATGACCAGGAGAATCAAACTCCAGTATCTCATGCATTTCTAGGGTTGGATCAAAGTAGTTGTATTTCGCAGATCAAAATGCCAATCCAGCTTTTGTTCTGTTCTACCTTGGAGTATCACCCTCTTTCATAGCAAGAGTATCGTGAGAATTGCACACCCTCTTATGAACTCTTGATATAGTGATACTTCTCGCCATCATTTTCATTTCTCGGTTTCCGTGTTGTTGCAACCGGAATGCTGACAGGTGAACTGTGATGTGTGAAATCAATACTCCTGACAACTAGTTGCTTGGTAGTAAATGGACAATACTCATTCTTAGCGTGTTGGTTATTGAATCATCATTCTATGATAGACTGTGCTACCTAGTCCCTATTTCTGGTGCACTCTCCGATCAATGAGTTAGGATAATGCCAATCCTTGCTTATTTGATCATATCGTCTTGCCCTGAAAAGCAAGATTGTTCTTGAGCTTGGTAACGTATCGGTGGTTCGTGATTTTTCGAATATCTTCTCGGAAGTGTTACCAGGTTATCCCCTGACTGTTATGTTGAGCTTGTGATCAAGTTGGGTTTTTCTTATAAACCACCCCTTCTCCAAGAATCTGTGTTGGATACCCTGAGCTAGTTGGTTAAGCTGAACAGCAACTTGGAGAGTTGGAAGATAAAAGCTTGTCTGACTTAGTTCATGTTAAGGGATATCTTTCTGTGTATGTGTGTGTGTTGAAGAAAGATGATATCTTCATCAATTGGTCCTTGTGATCAGTTGTTGGACCTATTGTATTACCCCATCTTTGATTTGAGTATGGGCTATCATCAAATCAAATCAGAACCAACGATATTCGTAATGTTGTCTTACTCGTGGTTGTTTCTTCGAGCATACACCATTATATCATTTGGGTCTGACCAATGCTATCACCTTGTTCACATAATTGTGGAAATCCACTTATATGGAAACCTGGATGAATTGTTGTTGAGTCCATCAGCAACATTTTTATCTTGTCCATAATTTTGTTGAACATTAAGCTAGTGTTGGAAACTTATATATGCATTATCTTCGTGTTCCGTTCATGAAGCATATGTTCGGATGAAAGAAGTGACTTCCTCTTATACACGTGCATTTGGTGAAAGTTGCCGCCATGAATTTGAGAAAGTTAGTTTGCTTCCTCCAGAATCATCGCAAGTCAGTCATGCACAGGTGCGAAGTATTCTGTGGTCTGGAGACTTGCAACCTTCATTCCATATGTGTCCCGAGCACACCAAGCCACTGATTGATTTGTTCAAGGAGAAGAAGTCTCTTCTTAAGAGCAAGACTTATGCGAGGACTTCGATATCCTTGTTGATGGTTCCCCACCTGAACCCGGTAGTGCTTTATTATAAGACTACTTTGTGGTCATGCTTGTCCTGGACAACATGTCCACATGTTGTAGCAGAACCGGCTCATGTTTTGGAGCTTACGATCGTAGTTCATTTTCCAAGAATCTCGCAATGTCATCTCGTCGATTTGTGTTGCAAACTTTCATTTTTCTTCCTAGACTCGATGAGTCTAGAATATCCTGACACCAGCCAGATCTGAATCTCAGGCAGATATGATGGTTGGAACGTTTTCCCAAGAACGATAATAATGGTCTCACTGTAACCGGTAAAGTGGATGTCGTGGCCAACACGTCTAGCCGGAAGACCTATTATTGTAGTATCTTGTTTGAGGAAGTTGGCCACCTCCCCATGAGGATTTCGTAGGATTTACTCCATAGTTATTCCTTATGGATTCTTGTGCTCCCGAAGTCCGACCTCTTACTTGATGTTCTGGGTACCAAACCTTTTAAATTAATGGGTTGCGCTAACACATCAAGGAGAACATTAGAAGCGGAGTGCCAAATGTCTCTCGGTCGATCATCCAGATTTTGATCCCTTGGTCTCGCTAAGGTGAAATCTGAGAAGGTGTTATCTTTCTTGGCATCTGTATCGTCCATCGTTGTTCATCATGGTAGTATGTTGTGTTGCCAGGATCCTTGACATGGATTTTGGTAAAACCTTGATAACAATGGAAATGCTCAAGTTCTTGAGAGCACGCACAAGCGCTAGGTGTTATCTTCGGCACTAACTGGGTTTGCTCTCAGCTTCCTCGGTTATGCTATAACTTTTCAAACAGTGGATTCACTCTCTATTGTTGGGTTCTTCCCCAGTTACCAGAATCATTCCCAGCATTTGCATTTTGTTCCCAGCTTGCACCGCCAATGTGCCATTCTACCATGGGTCCCTTCAATTTCCGGTGGTAAGCAAAATCATCTATGACATTGTCTTCAACAAGGTAATCCACATCATCCATTCTGGTTCGAGTATGCCATTCTACCGAACCCCTCCAAACGATCGCTCGAGATTTTCCTTAGGCTGGTATAAAGAGTTTCAATGATCTCTGAATCAAAGGTAATTCTTTTTGCCACTTAAGGGGATATCTCTACGAGTCACCTTCCCTAAGGTGCCCCGTTATGGTATCGTGGCAATTCAACTCATCGCTACGTTGACAACCGATCACCACATTCTTAAGTCTGGAATTGTTGTCTACTTAGCGAGCCCTCGTCATCTTTCTCACTCCATTTCTTCAAATGTATGCTTCGTGTCTCAGCTCAAGAGATGTTGCTATGACTCACTTTGTGAGCTGATCCTAAGTTGATTGATATTCGAGAAGATCGATTCTTCCGGAGTTGTCCTTTTCCTCTTGCTGTCATGCTAGTTGGAGTTCTGAGAGCAAGACGACGGGACAAAGATGGTGATCGAATCAACGCTTTTATGAAGTGCACCCTGGATCGTGAAGATTATACTAGTTTGCGTTTCCCCTTCATCTTACCCTATGCTTGAATCTCGAGACGAGATTCTTGTTTAGTGGGGGTGAGTTGTCACATCCCTAGCTTCTGGTGCTGCCTAGTGTTTGCATCATGTTTAAATTTTTGAAACTTGAACTGAGGAAATTTGGAAGCCTCAAAAACTTAAATAAAAGAAGGGCAAAAACCCTAAAATCTCATTCATTGTTCCAAAATGCTCTTCTTAAATGTTTGATAATTTTTGGCAAGGGTTCTGGTCCCAACCAAAATAATGAACATTTTTAAGGACTTAATCTTGGGACTTTGAATTTAAATCATTAGCTATTTGAATTTGAATTATATTCATATAATTAGAATATAATTTCAAATACCCCTGAAATATTTTATGAGCTTTTGGAAAAGTACATCTAGCAAAATAAAAATATTCAGAGGAGTTTTTGGCATTGTTTGAATTATTTTAAATTCAAAACAGTGGCAAAATAAATTAAAAAAAGAAAACAGAACAATAAAACAGCGCACTTACCTGGCGCTCACCTCGCAGCCCACCTGGTGGCCCAACAGGACCGGCCCAGCGCGGCCCATCCCACCTCCTCCTGTCGTCTTCCTCCCCTCGCCCCGAAGCAGCTCGGTGGCGAGCGTTGGCGATGCCCCGGCCACCTCCTGCTTGCCGCCTTCCCCTCGTCGCCCTGGACTCCGTCCGTGACGCCACGCAACCCCCCCCGACCCTTCTAACTCTCCCTGTGCTCCTCCCCCCTTCTCTGCTCTCTCCCGCAGCACCACCGACACGCCACCATCGCCGCCGACGCCGATTGCCGCAGCCACCGGCCACCCCTCGCCCTTCCGCTGAGCTCAGGAGCTC
>NC_041385.1:378227233-378259817 GCF_002162155.2 Triticum dicoccoides
GAGCCAAGCCCCTCAGGAAGCTCTGCATCGCCTCCACGCCATCGTCTTCATCCTCGGCCACCGCCGATGGTCGCCGCCGATTCGCAGTCACCCGTGCGCCCCCGAGCTCGTCGATGACCCCACCCGATGCGCTGTGAGATCATCCGTCTTTCCCCCTTCTCCCCGAGCTCGTTCCTATCCTCTAGCTATGCCAGCCGCCGTACCCGAGCGCCGCCGTTCTCCATGGTCGTTGCTCTCGCAGCCACCGTGCGTCTCCGCTCGAGCTTGAGCCTTCGGCATGCTCCTGGAGCAATGGCGAGTCCAACGCAACCCCTAGCTAGCTCCCTCATGCACTGGAACCACGCGGCCGCCCATGCCCGAACTCCGACGGCCGCAGCCGAGCTCCCCGCCATCGCCTCCGGCCGCCCCAGGCCCGGCTAGCTCCACCACTCGACGCGCGCTGGTCTGGGCTCTCGAATGAGCCCAACCCCGCTGCGAACGGGGCACCACAGCCCGTTCCCGAGTGCCCCGCCACGTCTGCTGCCGCCGGCGGCTAAGCGCCGGTGGGTTTGACCCACTTTGACCACGGCGGGACCCCCCTGTGTCCATGACATGTGGGGCTGGCCTTTGACTGGATTAGTGTAGGATTTTAATTAGTGCAAATTGCCCTGTTAGTTTAGGTGTTAGATTAGTTAACACTAATTAATTTAGTTAATTAATTAAGCCACTGACATGTGGGCCCAGCCCTGCTGACATTTTCGTTAGTATTAGTTTAACCCTAATCAACCCAGTTAACCAACTGAGTCACTGACCAGTGGGCCTCACTGGTCAGGTTTGACCTGAACCCGCCCTGTTGACCTGATGACGTCAGGGTGATGTCATGCTGACGCAGTAAAAGTTTTCTGGAGTTTTAAATAAATCAGAAATGATTTATTTATTCCAGAAAATGCCCTAAACTTCTAAAAATCATATAAAATCAACCGTAACTCCAAATCAAATAATTTATATATGAAAAATTATCAGAAAAATTGAAGGAATCCATTTGTACCATTTTCATGCATGTTTGAACAATGTTTGTCCTCTGTTTTGGACAAAACAAATAAAGGGCATTTAAATAATCATATATGGAGTTGGAATTTGAATCATGTATTCAAACCAACTTCATTTAAATCATAGCTAGGTGCATTAGCCCAAAACACATTCATATTGCCATGTTATAGCATGCATCATATCGTGCCTTGCATTGATCGTGTTTCTTCTGTGTTTGCCGGTGTTGTTCCCCCTCGGTAGACGTTGTTCCGACGTTGTGATTGTTGACACTGATGAAGACTCAATGCTATCTTCAGAAGTGCCAGGCAAGCAAAACCCCCTTGTTCATTCCGATACAATCCTACACTCTCGCTCCTGCTCTCTTTTACTGCATTAGGACAACACCGATTCATCTGTTACTTGCTGCGGTAGCTGAACCCCTTTATCCTTTGCATGACCTGTCGTTGCCACAGTAAATAGATGAAACCCACTAGCATGAGTAGGAGTTGTTTGAGCCCTGTTGTGCTTACTCATTCATGCTTGTTTGTCATGCCTGCTACTGCTTAGAGTTGAGTCAGGTCTGATTCATCGGGGATGAATCAGAGGTGTGTGAACATGTCCTACTATTGAGAGTTAAGTTTGTGAACATGATTTGGTAAAGGTAGCGGTGAGAGGCCATGTAGGAGTACATGGTGGGTTGTCTCATTGCAGCCGTCTTCAGGAACTGAGTTCTGTGTTTGTGATCCATGACCAGTTACTACCACACATTGGGTTCCGGTAACTCGATTCCTCTCGACTTATTAATCAACATGATCTCTGTCCAGGAGTTGCAACTAGTTTCTGGTGTTTGTAGGTAGTGTTAGTAGTCTACCAAGTGGCACCCGGTACAGGTGGGCTTGGGACAGACTAGGCACAGTGGCACGGTGTACCAAGTGGCACCCGGATGGTGGGCTTGGGAACCCTGCTCACATCATTTGGGGCCGTGAGCGACACCCCGGCCGGATCTCCTTGCGGATGGAACCCGAATAGGCGATAAACCTGGACGAGAGACTTGTTTGGTTAGTCAGGTCGTGGCCGACTCCCTCGCCCGGCTTCCGCTTGAAGGTTGCCGAGGTACATGACGTGTACAGGGCGATAAGTGGCGGGAGCGTGTGTGAAGAAGTACACCCCTGTAGGGTTATCATTATCTATTCGAATAGCCGGATTCCTCGGATATGGAAACTTGGACCCCTTGCATAGTTCATAGACAAGTGAAAGTGGATACTCTAAAATACGCAAAATAAGCGTGAGTGCTATGGATGGCGTTCTCGTAGGAGACAGAGCGGATCCATAGTAGTGTATTGCTATGGTGAATATGTGGACTCGTGTGCGCCACCTCAAAAGAGTTACTTGAAGTCGTAGTTTAGGATAGCCACTGAGTCAATGCTGGCTTGCTGCAGTTAAACCCCACCATCCCCTTGTTGATAATGATGCATATGTAGTTAGGTCTGATGTAAGTCTTGCTGGGTACATTTGTACTCACGTTTGCCTATTTTATGTTTTTGCAGAGAGACTTCAGTCTCACTAGCAATTCCGCGTGGACTTCGACGTTTAGCTTGTTACCTCAGCTACGATCTTGTGCCCTCGGCAGAATCTGGTAGATAGTCAGGCTTTCAGCCTTTTTCATTTATAGATGTCTGTACTCAGACATGATAGCTTCCGCTTGTGTTTTGAATTGTATGCTCTGAATGTTGGGTCATGAGACCTATGTTTGTAATATCTCGCTCCTCGGAGTCAAATGAATAAATACTTGAGTCATAGAGTCATGTTGTGATGCCATGTTGTATTTGCACATATCGGGCATACTGTGTGTATGTTATTGAAATGCTTGGTATGTGTGGGATCTGACTATCTAGTTGTTTATCCTTAGTAGCCCCTCTTACTGGGAAATGTCTCCTAGTGTTTCCACCGAGCCATGGTAGCTTGCTACTGCTCTGGAACACTTAGGCTGGCCGGCATGTGTCCTTCTTTGTTCCTGTATCTGTCCCCTCGGGGAAATGTCACGCGATGAATACCGGAGTCCTGTTAGCCCGCTACAGCCCGGTTCACCGGAGTCCTGCTAGCCCAGTGCTACAGCCTGGATTCACTCGCTGATGACCGACACGTACGATGTTGGGTCATGGATGCCTGTCCCTGTAAGTTTGTGCCACTTTGGGTTTACGACTAGCCATGTCAGCCCGGGCTCCTTATCATATGGATGCTAGCGACACTATCATATACGTGTGCCAAAAGGCGCAAACGGTCCCGGGCAAAGGTAAGGCGACACCCGTGGGGATACCGTGCGTGAGGCCGCAAAGTGATATGAGGTGTTACATTCTAGGTCGATGTGGCATTGAGTCGGGGTCCTGACAATTCTCAAGCAAAGTAGATAAAGGCATATCATTGGGATCAAGAGGAGTATTTTTAGGAGCAAACATATTCATAAGTTCATCCACCTTTTCACTCAAAACATTGATTTCTTCTATAGCATGCACTTTTTTACTAGAAGATCTTTCGGTGTGCCATTGAGAATAATTAGCCATAATATTATCAAGAAATTTGGTAGCATCCCCTAACGTAATTTCCATAAAAGTGCCTCCCGCGGCCGAATCTAAAAGATTTCTAGAAGCAAAATTCAATCCGGCATAAAATTTTTGTATGATCATCCATAAATTCAAACCATGAGTAGGGCAATTGCGAAGCATTAATTTCATTCTTTCCCAAGATTGGGCAACATGCTCATGATCAAGTTGTTTAAAATTCATGATATCGTTCCTAAGAGTGATAATCTTAGCGGGAGGAAAATATTTAGAGATAAAAGCATCTTTGCACTTGTTCCAAGAATCAATACTATTTTTAGGCAAAGATGAAAACCAAACTTTAGCGTGATCTCTAAGTGAAAACGGAAATAACTTCAATTTGTCAATATTGTTATCCGTATCTTTCTTCTTTTGCATATCACACAAATCAACAAAATTGTTTAGATGAGTAGCGGAATCTTCACTAGGAAGGCCGGCGAATTGATCTTTCATAACAAGATTCAACAAAGCGGTATTGATTTCACAAGACTCATCATTATTAAGAGGAGCAATCGGAGTACTAAGGAAATCATTATTATTGGTATTCGAGAAATCACACAATTTGGTATTATGTTGCGCCATGGCAACAAGTAATCCAACACACAAGCAAACAGAAAGGCAAAGGGAAAAAGGGAAACGGGAAAGAGAGGAGGAGATTGGGAAAGAGAGGGCAAATGAAACGACAAAAGGTGAAGTGGGGCGGGAGGAAAACGAGAGGGAAATATCAAATAATGTAATGCAAGAGATAGGGATTGCGATGGGTACTTGGTATTGTTGACTTGCTTGCGTGAGCCTCCCCGGCAACGGCGCCAGAAATTCTTCTTGCTACCTCTTGAGCACTGCGTTGGATTTACCCGAAGAGGAGAGGATGATGTAGCAAAGTAGCATAAGTATTTCCCTCAATTTTGAGAACCAAGGTATCAATCCAGTAGGAGACCACGCACAAGTCCCTCGTACCTACACAAAACGATAGCAACTCGCAACCAACGCTTAGGGGTTGTCAATCCCTTCATGGTCACTTACGAGAGTGAGATCTGATAGAGATAATATTTTTGGTATTTTTGATAGATAGATGCAAAGTAAAAGTAAAAGGAAAAGTAAAACAAAGCAAGTAAATAAAGTGATAGAGATTGATATGATGAGAATAGACCTGGGGGGCATAGGTTTCACTAGTGGCTTCTCTCAAGAGCATAAGTATTCTACGGTGGGTGAACAAATTACTGTTGAGTAATTGACAGAATTGAGCATAGTTATGAGTATATCTAGGCAATGATCATGTATATAGGCATCACGTCCAAAACAAGTAGATCGAAACGATTCTGCATCTACTACTATTACTCCACTCATCGACCGCTATCCAGCATGTATCTAGAGTACTAAGTAAAAACAGAGTAACGCCTTAAGCAAGATGACATGATGTAGAGGGATAAATTCATGCAATATGATAAAAACCCCATCTTGTTATCCTCAATGGCAACAATACAATACGTGCCTTGCAACTCTTTCTGTCACTGAGTAAGGACACCGCAAGATTGAACCCAAAGCTAAGCACTTCTCCCATTGCAAGAACTACCAATCTAGTTGGCCAAACCAAAAAGGATAATTCGAAGAGACTTGCAAAGATAACTCAATCATACATAAAAGAATTCAGAGAAGAATCAAATATTTTCCATAGATAATACTGGATCATAAACCCACAATTCATCGGTCTCAACAAACACATCGCAAAAAGAAGATTACATCGAATAGATATCCACGAGAGAGGGGGAGAACATTGTATTGAGATCCAAAAAGAGAGAAGAAGCCATCTAGCTACTAGCTATGGACCCGAAGGTCTGAAGTAAACTACTCACACTTCATCGGAGGGGCTATGGTGATGATGTAGAAGCCCTCTGTGGTGGATTCCCCCTCCAGCGGAGCTCCGGAACAGTCCCCAAGATGGGATCTCGTGGATACAGAAGGTTGCGGCAGTGGAATTAGGTTTTTGGCTCCTGTTCTGGTCGTACGGGGATACGTAGGTATATATAGGAGGAACGAGCACGTCGGTGGAGCGTCAGGGGGCCCACGAGGTAGGGGGGCGCGCCCTCCACCCTCGTGACCCCCTCTGGCACTTCTTGGAGTAGGGTCCAAGTCTCCTGGATCACGTTCGGTTGGAAAATCACGTTCCCGAAGGTTTCATTCCATTTGGACTCTGTTTGATATTCCGTTTCTTCGAAACACTGAAATAGGCAAAAAAACAGCAATTCTGGGCTGGGCCTCCGGTTAATAGGTTAGTCCCAAAAATAATATAAAAGTGGAAAATAAAGCCCAATATAGTCCAAAATAGTAGATAAAGTAGCATGGAGCAATCAAAAATTATAGATACATTGGAGACGTATCAGTGGGGCACATAAGCTTCTGGGGCCACCGCCCCATGGGCCTCGCCATAGTGCCCAATGCGCCATGAAGTCCGGCTCGGAGCACTGTCTTGGGGGTGGTGGTGTGGTGGCCCGGCCGGGCCAAAGGCCGCGGCGCGCACTCCTTCGCCGGCCGGAGATGGGGCCGGCGCGACTTGTCACCCAGTGCTGACGGCGGGGTTGGCATTGAGTAGGCCCTGGAGTCCGCTCGGAGTTGCGTGCACACGTATGGGGCCGCCATATGGCCCGCCCTGGATCTGGGGTGGCAGCTGGACGCAGAAAGGAGGTGCTCCCGAGGCGGCAGCATCCAAGAGCTCGGCTACTCGCTCTAACAACACGTCACGGCCGCCCTCCAGCAGTCGGCATGGTAGCAGCTCTCGAGCCACCGTGAGCGCGACCCTGGAGTTCACCTGCTCCCGTTGGGTGTGCGGCGCTGTGGCCGTGGCGTGGCTTGAGGCTCTTGCTGCTGACCGCACCTGCCGCGGTGTGAGGGCGGGCGGCGTTTGGCCGTGTTGCCCGCACCCTGCAGCGCCCTGCAGAGCACGAGCTACCTGAGACGCAAGGTTGAGGTCGCCCTGGGCCGGCGGAAGGTGTGGGCAGGCCATGCCGCCCAGCTGTCGGCGTTGGTAGTCGGGTCGTTTGACATCAGAACGGCGAGGCGACGGAACGCAAGGCGGCGGAAGAAGGATTCCGGCGCACCCCTACCTGGCGCGCCAAATGTCGGATTTCGGGTTCCGGCAGACCCTTGAGGTTCAAACTCTAGGGTGCACACGAAGATCTTTCCCCTACCAACTCACGTCTCGAAGCCTCGCAAGGAATCTAGGCTAGAAAGAAGAACACACAAGGAACACGAGGTTTATACTGGTTCAGGCCACCATTGTGGTGTAATACCCTACTCTGGTGTGTGATGTGGTGGATTGCCTCAGGGGCTGATGATGAACAATACAAAGGGAGAACAGCCTCGCGAGGGGCTATTCTTGAGCTAGTGCGATGAACTGCTTGGGTGAGTTCAGTTGCCTCTCTCTAGTCTGTGCGCAATATGGATCCCCCCTCCTCTACTGTGGTGGCTAGTCCTATTTATAGAGGGAGGCCCTGGGCCTCTTCCCAAATAATGAGCGGGAAGGGCGCCAACGATTGGCCATTTTGAAGGAAAACATCTAGTACACTTATCCTGACTAAAGTTGGTCTTCGACTACCAAAGACTCTTGAGGGGACGTCGTCCTTGGCTCCACGATGACTCCCATCCTGCCGTTCTGCTAGTCTTGGTCTTGTTGCATCGAAACGGTAACCTTTGCCTGATGCCTTCGCATGTGCTTTCCCACCTTGCACCAAAGGGGAAACAAGGACACTGCGCAGGCCGGCGCCCGCCTGGCGCCCGCCTGGTCTCGATCGTCATGGCTTGCGTCACGGGCTCCTCGTGAGGTGCCCTACCTTGATCTCTCCGCCTCCTCGCTAGCCTGCCTGATGAGGCTGCTCCTGAGGAAGCTTCCTGTCATCCGCCCCGCGAGGGTTGGCCCCTCGCGAGGGTCTTGAGCTTGAGCTGATGAAGTTGGGCTGCACTGGGCTCCCGCTTGAGCCACGCCGCAGGCCGCAGGCAGGCAAGTCTGGGGACCCCCGTTCCCAGAAGGCCGACAGGCTCCAACACCGATGAGTGCGCGTCCTCCATGGCGGGGTCCATCCACCCGTCCATGGAGGGCACGATCTGCTCCGGATTGATTCCCGGCGCTGCCGCGGGCGCGATCTCTCGAATAGTGTCCGATGGCAGATCAAAGTCATGCCCGTCGTGACCGTCCGGCGCGCCTGACATGGGCTCAAATCCTTCGAAGATCAAGTCTCCGCGGATGTCGGCAGTATAGTTCAAGCTTCCAAACATGACCTGATGGTCGGGAGCGTAGCTATCGATCTGCTCCAGATGGACAAGCGACTTGGCCCCTAGTACGAAGCCGCCGAATACGAAGATCTGTCCAGGAAGGAAAACCTTCCCCTGGACCGCATCATTGAAGATGATTGATGGCGCCATCAAGCCTTACCGTGATGACACAGTGGAAATCTCAATGAAAGCATGAATGTCGGTGTCAAAACCGGCGAATCTCGAGTAGGGGGTCCCGAACTATGCGTCTAAGGCTAATGGTAACAGTAGGCAGGGGACACAATGTTTTACCCAGGTTCAGGCCCTCTCGATGGAGGTAATACCCTACTTCCTGCTTGATTGATCTTGATGATATGAGTATTACAAGAGTTGATCTACCACCAGATCGTAGAGGCTAAACCCTAGAAGCTAGCCTATGATTATGATTGTTCTTGTCCTACGGACTAAACCCTCCGGTTTATATAGACATCAGAGGGGGCTAGTGTTACACATAGTCGGTTACAGAGAAGGAGATCTACATATCCGAATTGCCAAGCTTGCATTCCACGCAAAGGAGAGTCCCATCCAGACACAGGACGAAGTCTTCAATCTTGTATCTTCATAGTCAAACAGTGCGGCCAAAGTATATAGTCCGGCTGTTCGAGGACCCCCTAATCCAGGACTCACTCAATGGTCAAGGTTCAAAACTCTATCAAATATTGCGGTAGGGCATGATGTCAAAATCAAACTTTCTTGGCAAGGGGAGCCGGTCCTAATGAACTTTGAAATTCTTCAATAGCAGGACGCAACTGCCGAACTGATCTATCCTCCGAGAGCTTTTGATGTAATAATATGGCATGGTGAAACAATTGTCCTGTGTGTATAAGTAGTACGACAATATTATTTATCACGTAGGAAATCATGAAAGAATTGCAACTCTGATAGCTGGTTATTAACTGTCATTCGTTTTCATTCTAACAACTTTCGTGCTTTATTTCATTTCCTGTATTCGCCTTGCGATAGCATATAAGACCAGTGTTGTACCGATCGCTTGCAATATGAAATGCTCAGAGTTAGAACACATAGGCCCCCAAACATGTAGGCCCACCGGCCTATGGCCCAATGTCCAGAACCGTCAGCCTATCTGAGTATTATATTCTCATCCGAACCCCCATATTATGTTATATATATTCCCCTTCATTTTCTTATGTATAAAGTTGCGATATAAAAGATTTTTATATTTCTTTACAGAGGGAGTGTCTATGTATCAAAAATAAATTTTTGTGTAACTAGTTACTCCCGACTTTCTACTTTGTTTCGCTGATATGAGGGGCATCCGGCAACGGGGTCCACATGCCATGCACCAAATTAGAGTGCCAACTGCACGGTAGACTAACCCCGGTCGTAGCGTCGCAGTAATGCCCAATGAGTCGGCAAATCACAAATCCCCCCACCTTTCCGGCAGTAGCAGTAAGCTGGATGGACGAAGCAACAATATTTCACTAGGCCTAAATCCCACTTTTCCCACGTCTGCATGTTTAGAGAAAACCTCCTCTCGGCCATTGTGTAGGATTTTCTCAGGGAGGACCAGGTACGAATTCTTCATCCATCCCCGATAAATCATAGCCCTTGGTCGCGGGTAATCATAGGATGGTAGCCGCCGCCGTTGATGCATTTTTCTTCCTACTGAATCTAGTGTGTTTCATTTGCAGTGCCCAAAGTGAGAGGACCCTATAGGTTTCTGCGCCCTCGGCGAGACGCCATACTTGTTCCTTCTCATCCTAACACGGGATTTTAAAACACGCACAATATGTTCCTAGAATCCTCTTTTCTATCCGGGGGGTGGTTTTTTTTTGAACATGATGTCGACTAATTTGGAAATCTGGATTTCTATATTTGGATAAAAGGTACTAGTACCATGGTCAACACTAACGTGAAACAGGAAATTATTTCTAGATCTGGGTAGCAAATACATTGTGTTCTCGTATTATTTTTCCTGCAGTGCATTCCTTGCACTGCCAAAACACATGTACTCAAGATGGTCGACCTTGCCATAACTGATTACACCAGTTTAATGGTCACATTGAATACAAGCCATGGATATAAGTTCCAAGTTGGGTTCATGAACCAAGAAGAAAGCTGCTTTTTTATGGCTGAACATGGATAAACTTTCTCAAGTGTTACGGACTGAAAGTTAGCCCAAGAATGTTGACAGAAATAGAAGAACCCAGTCTCATCTTACAATGTTGTTCCAGTAGTTCATCCATGTTAGTCTTGTATCTGGTTCTTGCATGTTGCCTTGCTTACTTCTTAATCCACCTATTCTGTCTAACTAATCACAATTTGACTTTACAAGTAGCAACAATTTGTGATTCCTTTCTCTCATGAAGATGCAACTTAAAACTAATATTTCTTATAATTGGTGGCACGTGTAGGTTATTTCAAAGTTTAGCACACTACTCGTTTGTTATTCTATAAGAACTCAACTTCTACTGAGGGCACTGAAGTTGACTAGGACGACATCCACCAGTTCCTACACTTTATTGATCATCTTGAGGTCCTTGTGGGGCGTTTCAATGGTGTAAGGCCACGTGGGATTTGTGTCCCACTGGTGCACATGTTGAACAGGTCCAATTGTGTCAAAAAACTTATGGTATGAGTTGTTCTCTGCTATATATGTTGTTCATAAAATCTTGCTTATACATAGTTTAAAAGTTGTGACCTTAAAATAGAAACTGCCCAGTTCTACTGTTCCTATATAGATGCCTCACTATGGTCAGGTCAGACTTGCGCTTGGTCACAACATGATGTTTATGTCGACCTAGTCCATTTCCCTTGGAGGTGAAAAGATACTTATTCATTGGTGGCCTCAAATAATGAAGGCCCGTCCATCTTGGAGAATAGGACAAAAGGTTATGCTCATGCTTTTCAATGGCTCTAAAGCGAATATGATGTTTATTAACCACATTGCGAGATGATGCCGCTTTCAAATGGTTGTGGATGCGCGGGGTGGCGCCTGGGCCTTGTCCTGGGGCTTGGTGGCCTCACCCTTGATTAACTGAAGGCAAAGTAGCACTGTTCGAGGCGTGCTTTCTACGGTTGAACCTGTATAAGTACTCAAACTACTTTCAACTATGGTTGTCAAATGCCCATGCTGGTTTCAGTTAAGGTTGTTAAGTACTCCTGTCGCTTTTATAGTCCGTCATGTTTCATCAGTCTTGTCTTCCTCTAGCCGCCAAAACCAAACTAGCACCGATGGGGCCGCCTGCTTCCGCTTCACACGGCTGGCTGCGCCTCAGCGCACACATCACCACTCCACCGTCTCCTAAATTGATAACGCCGATGTTCGAGGCCTTGCTGTCGTCCTCCACGTGCTTTGGTGCGCTCGCAGCGGCGCCGCCCTCTCGCATTGTCAGCATGGTCAACAAACAAGAGGAATCGGGAGAGGACTGTACCTGGAGGGGATGACAGTAGGAACCCACCATGTCCATGTCAGTATGCAAGAAAGTTCCTCATTTATTGTTTTATACTCCATTGTCAGCATATAGAAAAAGAAAATGCTTCCTCCTAGTGGTTTGCTGACATCTGGGACCCACGCCATTGTCAACGTATAGTCAATAGACAAGAGAACAACACAAGACCGGCTGACATGTGGGACGTAGCTGCTCGAGCAGTATTTTTTTGTTATCGTTGAGATGGAGCAGGATTTCAACTGGGTTGTGGCCCGTCTATCCCAGGCTTCTATTTTACGTTCACCACATGACTAGCCCAGCTATTTTTTCTTTGTGAAAATGGCTAGCGCAGTTTATTTTTTCTGAAGAATACCCAATCCAAGCCTCCTTATTTTTTATCCGCCCCGCTGGGCTGCAACTCTTTCAAGACGGCTCCAAATCATAAAAGTAATATGAAATGTGCTGTAAATATAAAAAACACACGACAAATTGGCAATTACTTTCACATTCATGATTTTTTTCACATTTTCAGATTCCAATTTCACTAGGCTTTAACCTAATTTAAATATATCTTCAAAGTACTTTAAATCTGGCTTGACATTTCGGTATTAAAAATAGTTTGGATCCCACCAAAATATGTGAAATTTCGTTCAAATTTTTAACCCTGGACCTGGCCAACAAAAAAAGGACTGCAATAAATTGCATAAGAAGTTGCAATGAGCTGTAAATTATTAAAAATAGGGAATGGGCTGACTTATGGGCCTATTAAGTTGACGTGTATGCAAGATTTTTTCTTTTCTTATTATCTACGTCAACAAATGATTCTAGTAGAAGTGACCGCTGGATGTCAATCCAACGGCCGTCATGCTTCTTCAATCTCTGATCTTCTTGCGCCAGCCGCCAAATCCAGCACCGGCGGGACTGCCTGCTCCCGCCTCCCGTGGCCGGCTGTGCTGTCGTGCAGGTCTCACCACCCCCTACTACTCCCACTGCTGGCCAGGCCATCCCTGTACTCACCCACATCCCTCCACTGTTGTGTCTTCGCTGCCTCCGGGTCATTCCCTTCCCAGGTCTCACCGTCGAACATCGCGTGTTCTTGGCACGGTGTGGTCAATGTTGTCAACAAATGACAACATCAGAAGTGGGATGTAAATGAAGAGGCTGACAGTAGGGACCCACATGGTCCATGGCCGCACGCAAGCAAGTCCCTACATATTACGACAAAAAGAATGAATCCTCCCCATGACAGCTGGGACCCGCCAGCTATATCTTGGCACGGAAGGAAGTGCCTCCTTACTAAGAGAAAAATAACGAGTGCTCCCCATGACATCTGGGTCCCACTAGATTTTGAGGATGACTTGTGGCCCTACTAAGTTGATGCATATGCAAGACTTTGTCAACTTGGTCAACAGACGATTCTATCACCAGTGAGTGTTGGATTATTAATATCCAACTGTCATCCTACTTCTTTAACATCTAATTTTCTTGCTCCAGCCGTCCAAACCACCACATGCTCCTGCCTCCCGTGGCCGGCTATGCTGTCGTGCAGGCCTCACCGCCCCTACTACTCCCACCGCTGGCCAAGCCATCCCTCTGCTCACGCACACCCCCTGTTTTTTCTGCAGCGATGCGAGCCTCACACCGTAGTCGAACCAGTGAAACCTCATACAACCCTCCCTGTGTTCGCAGGCTCCGCGTTATTCCCTTCGTCACCGTCGTCCATCGCCTAGGTGTTGTTCGCGCGGCATAGTCAACGTGGTCAACGAACAACAGCCATGGGAAGAGGATTGTACGCGGTGAGGCTGACTGATGGACCCACTAGCTACATCTTCGCACGCAAGGAAGTGCCTCCATATTACGCGCAAAAAAAGAGTCCCCCCTTGTTAGCTCGGACCCACCACCAATATTTTCGCACACAAGGAAGTGCCTCCTTATCCTCCATGATAGTCAGGACCACCCAGTCAAAGCATACGTAGTGTTGTCATTCTGGTCGCAAACTTGTACGTACATATTGGTCCATCGGTCTTTCTATCACGAACCATGGCGTAGTAAGGAGCGGTAGATGTTCATTCAGTCCTGTCTATATCGTGTACATGTACATACAACCATGCTGCAAGAAATTAAATACGGCTACATATGTACATACGGGTTGGGTCTCGAACGCGTACAACGACGACGTCCTGTTCATCGGCAGCCAACCAGCTGGGTCAGAACGGGAGAAACAACGTCGTGTTCATAGGGAGGCAACAGACTAGGTCGGAATGCATCGTGTTCATCGAGATCAAATCGGCTTGGACGGAATAGCCGAAATGGGGTCTGGCGTACCGCAGTACGGAGGAAACGGGCTTGTGTTCGAGCTCCTACGGTCGAAACGGGGTGTTGTTAATCGGGAGAGGTGTGACGTATAGTAAAATAGAGGAAACGGAATTGTCTTTGAGCGCCTACGGTCAAAACGGGGTCCTGTTCTTCAGGACGGGTGTGGCGTACCACAAAACGAGACTCTAAAGGTACTGTTCATCCACCATCTACTGCATCGCTCCAGCCTCCACGGGATACTGTTCATCCACCGTGGAGTTCCTATAGCCTCCACCTGCTATGTTCATCCACCATCGACTTCCTCCTGCCTCCACAGGCTACTGTTTATCCATGGGATACTGTTCATGCAGCCTCCACTGGCTACTGTTCAACCAGCCCTCCGCGGGGTCCTATTCAACCAGCACTCCACGGGGTCCTGTTCATCCAGCCTCCATGGGCTACTATTCAACCAGCCCTCCACGGGGTCCTGTTCATCCACCCCCAACCGGCTCGGGTGTGGCGGCCTCCTCCATCAAGGTCCTGTTCATCGAGCGGCAACACGTCTACTACTACGGGTTCCTGTTCATCCGACCCCCACAAGGAACTGTTCATCCAACCCCCAATAATGGTTACTATTCATCAAGAGGCACCAGGTTCGATCGGCTTCAGTTAGCAGCATTAGCAAAGGAATCACTCAGGTTCAGTTAACAACCAGGGATCGATCGCTCAGGTTCAGTAACATAGCTAGTGCAATTGCTCGGGTTCAGTAAGCGAACGCCTCGCTCGGGTTCAGTTAGAGTCCAACGCCTAGCACACACGCGCGTACGTGTACGAGAGAAACGCGCAAACCTCCTTGCATCGCTCGGCCCCAACCACCCAATTTAACCATGAACTCCCTGATATTTTCCTCGCTCTCGCTTCTACCATGATTTTTTCCGTCATGGAAGGCCCAAAGAATGTCATGCAGGTGCGTCCCCAGCCCACCCACGATGAAAAGCCCATTTTCTGTCATGATTTTTTGTCATAGAAGTAGGTGTCGGCGTTCTGGGATTGGGGTACCCAGACTTGCCTGCCTGTGGCCTGCGGCGTGGCTCAAGGAGTGGCCCAGTACGGCCCATCTTCATCAACACATGCTCAAGACCCTCGCGAGGGGCCAAGCCTTGCAGGGCGGACGACAGGAGGCTTCCTCGGGCACGGCCTCGTCAGGCTGGCTTGCGAGGAGGTGGAGAGATCAAGGCAGGGTACCTCGCGAGGTGCTCATGACGGAAGCCATGACGACCAAGGCCAGGCGGGCGCCAGGTGGGCGCAGGCCCGCGCAGAGTCCTTGTTTCCTCTTTGGTGCAAAGTGGGCAAGCGCAGGCAAGAGTATCAAGCAAAGGCAACCATTTCGGTGCAACAAGACCAAGACCAGCAGGACGGTAGGATGGAGGTCATCGTGGAGCCCAAGCAGGCGTCATCGTCAGGGCCTTTGGCAGGCGAGGACCAACTTTAGTCAGGATAAGTGTACTAGATGTTCCCCTTCAAAATGGCCAATTGTTGGAGCCCTTCCCGCTCAATATTTGGGGAGAGGCCCAGGGCCTCCGCCTATAAATAGGACTAGCCACCCACAAGGTAGTGGGATCGATTGATCGATCGAAGGAACAAGGATAGAAAGATAGAGAGAGAGAGAGAGAGTGAAGCGACTGAAATCCCCCTAGCAGTTCATCGCACCAGCCAAGAACAGACCCTCGCGAGGCTATTCTTCCCTTGTACTGTTCCTCGTCAGCCCCAGAGGCAATCCACCACACCACAAACTGGAGTAGGGTATTACACCACAATGGTGGCCCGAACCAGTATAAATGTCGTGTCCGTTGTGTTGTTCTTCGTGTAGTTTTAGATCCTGGCGAGGCGGTGAGACATGGGTAGGCAGGGGGTGTGATCTCCGCGTGCACCCCAGAGTTCGAACCTTGAGAGTCTACCGGAACCCGAAATCTGACATTTGGCGCGCCTTGTAGGGGTGCACCGGAGCTTTCCCTTCCACCAACCTGCGCTCCGCCAACACCGCTATTCGCCCTCATGGTGGGCAACGCGCCGCCCGCTCCGGTCGCCGGCGCCAGCATGGGGGTTAGGGGGCTCCGAGCGTTGGCCCCCACCTTGCGACAGGTGCAATGGCCGAACAAATTCAATCCAGAGATGCCACCGCGCTACGACGGGACGGCCGATCCGCTGGCTTTCCTGCTTCCATACGAGGAGGCCGTCCTCGAGGCTAGGGGCGATGAAAGGGTCATGGCCAACTGGTTTCCCATGGCCCTCACTAGCATCCCATGCATGTGGCTGCTCCACCTGCCGACGGCTTCCGTGGCCTCCTCGGGGGAGCTGCGCGGCCACTTCCTCGCCCAGTACGCTGCACCGGTGCACCCGGTCGTCGCAGCTCTCCTGGGCGGCTCGCAGGCACCACCTTCAGGCCGCCACATCAAGTGATTCGTCCGCCAGATCGGCGCCGCTTCCGCGCCGCGTGGGGCACCTCCGGGTTGGGCAGCGCCTAAAGCCGATCTGGCCTTCATCTCGGATGATCACCCCTCCAACTCGGCCTACTCGGGCACGCTCCCAATGCTATGCACCCCCACCATCTGTCAGGTGGCCGTCACCAGGACCCTCATTGACGGCGGTGTTGGCCTCAGCGTGCTCTCAGTGGAGGCCTTCAGCCTTCTCCACGTACCGCTGGAGCGGCTGCAGCCCAGCAGTCCCTTCTTGGGCGTCGGAGGCGGCTCCACCGGATCCCTTGGACAGATCCGCCTTCCGGTGTCCTTCGGCACCTACGACAACTTCCGCATGGAGCCAATTGACTTCGACATCGCCCCCATCGGCCTCCCATACAACACCATCCTTGGTTACCCGGAACTAGCCCGGTTCATGGCCGCAACTCACCCAGCGTACAACCTCATGAAGATTCCCGGGAGTGGCGGCGTTCTCACCGTGTCTGGAGACATCGAGGATGCGTTACAAGCGCTCAAGCTCGCCTTCAAGGCCGCGGCGGTGGCACAACCCTTCGACTCAGACGCCCCCGAACCCAAGGGGGCTGCCCCGGCCAAGAAGAAGAAGCTATTCACTCAGGACAAGGCGGAAACCAAGAAGGTATTGGTCGACAATGATGGATCTACCAGCGCCACCTTCACCATAGGCGCCAACCTCGAGCCCGAACAGGAGGAAGCCATGGTGAAGTTCCTACGCGCGAACAAGAAGGTATTCGCGTGAGAACCTGATCAGCTGGCAGGGGTCCCGAGGGGCGTAATTGAGCATCACCTCAGCGTGTGCCCCGTGAAGCAGAAGGCGAGGCGGCAGTCCACTGAGAAGCAAGCTTTCATCGTCCAAGAGACCCGCAAGTTGAAGGCGGCAGGGGTCATTCGCGAGGTCCGTTACCCAGATTGGTTGGCTAACCCGGTTGTCGTGCCGAAGAAGGGGGGAAATGAATGCATGTGTGTCGACTTCACCAACCTCAACAAGGCCTACCCCCAGGATCCGTTCCCGCTCCCACGCATCAACCAGATCGTCGGCTCCACCGCTGAGTGCGACTTGTTGTGCTTCCTGGATGCCTTCTCCGGCTACCACCAGATCAAGATGGTAGTAGAAGATGTAGAAAAGACGGCCTTCCTGACCCCGTGTGGAGTGTACTGCTATACATGCATGCCGTTCGGGCTGTGCAATGCCGGTGCGACCTTTCAGCCGCTGATGCACGTCGCCTTGGGTCGGCAACTCAGGAGGAATGCTGAGGCTTACGTTGATGACATTGTGGTGAAGTCTCGGGAGACAAAAACCCAGATACAGAACTTGGAGGAAACCTTCGCGAGCCTAAACGAAGTGGACCTGCGGCTCAACACGGAGAAGTGTGTGTTTGTTTGGAGTCCCCTCGGGCAAGCTCCTGGGTTTCCTCATATCCCACCGGGGCATCGAGGCCAACCCAGAAAAGGTAAAAGCAGTCGAGGACATGAGCCCGCCGAAGACCCTCAGGGAGATGCAGAAGCTCACCGGGCGCGTGACCGCACTAGGGCGTTTCATCTCCAAGCTGGGGGAATGAGCGTTGCCCTTCTTCAAGCTGATGAAGAAGAAGGGCCCCTTTGAATGGATTGAAGAGGCCGACAAGGTGTTCCAAGATCTCAAAAGGTACTTGACCAACCCCCTGGAGATGGTGGCTCCGCGTCCTCTGGAGCCCCTGGTGCTCTACCTTGCGACCACCCCCTACTCTGCCAGCGCAGCCCTGGTGGCTGTTAGGGAGGAGCGTAGGACCAGTGCCGCAACAACCATCCAGGTTAAAGCAAAGCAGGGCCAAGAGGGCCTCACAGAGACCGCGGTTGCAGCCGAGAAGGACCAGCCACAGCAGGGAAGCACACCCGGAGCAGAGGAGGCCTCACCTCCAGGCGACCAGTCGCTGGGGGCCCCGTTGTCTCAGGAGGCACCCCGGCCTCCGGAGGAAGCTAGCGGCGCCAGCACTCCCAACCTCGTCGAGCACCCTGTATACTTCGTCAGCATGGTGTTACGGGACGCAAGGGCGCGGTACCCCATGCAACACTATTTCCAAGGCCATCCCATCAAGGTCGTCTCAGCATATCCCTTGGAAAGGGTGCTCAGGAGCCCCAACTCAGCTGGAAGAGTCGCTGAGTGGAACATCGAGATGCAAGCGTTTCAGATAGAGTTCAGCACAACTAGAGTCATCAAGGGGGACACGCTAGCGGACTTCATGGCGGAATGGGCAGAGGCGCCAGGCCTCGAGGCTGGCGAGGATCGATCACTCTCCCCAGGGAGCGAGGCACCGAACGGATGGGTCATGTACTTCGACGGGGCGTTCTCCCGACACGGCGCGGGGGATGGTGCGGTGCTCGTATCTCCCACTCAAGACAAGCTCTACTACACCATGCAACTCTGTTTCCAACACGGGGAAAAGGTCTGCAACTACATAGCAGAATACGAAGGCCTGATAGCAGGCCTGAAGGCTGCAGTCGCCCTGGGGGTGAAGCGCCTCACCATCAAGGGTGATTCGCAGCTCCTCGTCAACTTCTCCCACAAAGTATACAAACCGAAGGATGAGCACATCGAAGCCTACGTCGCGGAGGTCCGTAGGATGGAGAAGCAGTTTTGGGGGCTGGAGTTGCAGCATGTGCCTCGTGGCACCAATCAAGAGGCTGATGACATCGCCAAAAGGGCATCCAGGCAGCTACCTCAGGAGCCCGGCGTCTTCGAGGAGGGGCTATTCAAGCCCTCAGCGACGCCATCACTGTCAAGCACGACGCAGCCTCGGGGCGAGCTCCCCCAGCCGCCTGCCTTGGGAGCCCTGGTCTGCGGCCCGACCTCAGGAGCGCGCCTGCTCCTGGCGCTGGAACCTCAGGAGGGATGCTGGATCACTGAGCTCAGGAGTTACCTAACACGAGGCACATTGCCGGAAAAGGAGGAGGAAGCGGAGCGTGTGGCACGGCAGGCCACAGCATACTGCCTTAAGGATGGAGAGCTCTACCGAAGACGACCGAATGATGTGTCCCTACATTGCATTTCCAGGGTGCAAGGGAAGGAGCTACTGGCAGACATACACGGTGGAGACTGTGGGCATCACTCGTCGTCACGAACTCTCTTTGGCAAGGTGTTCCGCAGCGGGTTCTATTGGCCCACGGCACTCAATGACGCTGGGGAATTGGTGAAAGCTTGTGAGGCCTGTCAGTTCCATGCCAAGCGGATCCACCAGTCGGCGGGAGATCTGCAGACTATACCCCTCTCGTGGCCCTTCGCAGTCTGGGGACTGGATATCCTGGGTCCGTTCCCTCGGGCATCTGGAGGCTACCGCTACCTCTACGTCGCAGTGGACAAGTTCACCAAGTGGGCTGAGGTGGAAGCCATCCGCACCATCCCTGCAGGCTCCGCGGTCAAATTCATCAAGGGCCTCGTGAGCCGATTCGGGGTGCCGAACCGCATCATCACCGACAACGGCTCGCAGTTCACCAGTAACCTCTTCAAAACATACTGTGCTAACCTTGGAACGCAGATATGCTACGCTTCGGTGGCGCACCCGCGAAGCAACGGTCAGGCCGAGCGAGACAACACAGAGGTCCTGAGGGGCCTCAAGACCAGGACCTTCAAGAAGAAGCTAGAGGCCTACGATAGGGGCTGGTACGACGAGCTCCAGTCCGTGTTATGGTCAATCCGCACGACCGCAACCAAGCCGACTGGAGAGACCCTGTTCTTTCTAGTTTACGGAGCCAAAGACGTTCTCCCTCACGAGGTCAGACGTCATTCCGCGCGGGTCCTGGCGTTCGACGAGGCGCAGCAGGACGCCGCGCGGGGGACGAATCTCTTGCTGGGGGAGGAGCATCACCGAGAAGCCGCGCTGCGAGCAGCAAGGTACCAGCAAGCACTGCGGCGATACCACTACCGCAACATCCGCCCCAGGACTCTTGAGGTAGGGGACCTCGTGCTCAGACGGGTTCTCTCCAGGGAGGGGCTACATAAGCTCTCTCCCATGTCGGAGAGCCCGTTTAAGGTTGTTCATGTTTCCAGGCCCGCCTCCGCACGCTTGGAGACCCAGGAGGGGGTGCCCATCCAGAACGCGTGGAAGATCTGACATCTCCGAAGGTTTTACCCCTGAAAAAGGCCCGGTACCTGTGAAGAAGGTGAATGCCTGTGAAGTTGCAGCGTTTTGGAAAGGCCCAATGCCTGTGAAGAAGGCGAATGCCTGTGAAGTTGCAGCGTTTTTGAAAAGGCCCGGTGCCTGTGAAGAAGGCGAATGCCTGTGAAGTTGCAGCATTTTGGAAAAGGCCCGGTGCCTGGGAAGAAGGCGAATGCATGTGAAGTAGCTATGTTTTGGAAAAGGCCTGGTGCCTGTGAAGAAGGCAAACGCCTGTGAAGCTCGCCACCCGTGACACTCTCACGTAATAATGAGTGGGGATGTACATGCCCCGGAGTCTCCGGAGTGCCGCCCTCGGGCCTCGGGGGCTCCCGCCCACGCCCAGTGGCAGCACTTAGCTCCGCGCTGGTGAGAAGACGTCGAAGACTAGACTAGGTGCGGGATGCGGCTTCTTTCATTTGCTTTCCGTAGTAGGCTTGTTTGTTACCGTTTCAAACTCGCGACCCCTTGTCCATTTCATTTGCTTGTTTTCGTTTTCTCTCGCGCGAAGTCTCACGAGGGAGGAACATGGGCACCCTCATGAGTGTTTTCTGCCCCGGTGGTTTGGAACTTCCTTATCTGAGTCCACTGCGGGAGCACCTCTCCCATTCCGAGCCCCACAGGCATCGCGGCGCAGTCACGGGGCTTGGGTTAGTTGTCCTTGCTACCAAGGCTGGAGACTATCCCTACTGACTAAACCCTACAGGACACAAGGCGCACGACAAGGCCCTAGCCTCAGGAGGCGAGGATCGCAACAAGCTTCCCCTCCAAGATAAGTGATTTCCATGCATAAACACGCGGAACAAAAGTATAGCGCAGAAACGGTAGAAACAATGCGAAAATTAAACAGTGACAGTTCAACACACCCCCATGGGGCACCAGACCACATTCCTTTTGCGCAGGAAAGAAAAGGAAAGCAAAAGGGGGCACGCTTGCCCGGCGCCAACTCTCAGCGAAGACTCGTACTGCCTCCGGAGCTCAGCTAGATTCCGCCTCCCGCTTCACCGAAGTGTGGCGTCGGACCGACCCGCTGCCCTCTCCCAGGCGAGCACGGCAACGAGGGGGCTGGTCGCGACCGCCACTGGAGGAGCTGCCGTCCGAAGAGGAGTCACCAGAGCTTGGCGGGCCTCGGGCACCGCTGCCCGCGCGCCCTCCGCCACCTTCACCCCGGCCAATGCCGGGGCTGGGCGCGCGGCCGCGGTCATCATCTTCGGGGCAGCATCCGGCACGGCGGCCGTCTTCCCCGAACACCCTCACGTAGAGGGTGGCATCACCGACAAACTTGAAGTGTAGAGTGCATCGTCGGCACAGGACGTGCGCGCGGGCAAATGTTTGCCAGCCGCGGGTCAAGGCTGCCTCCCCGGTGGTGGAGACCTCCAGAGTAGCCCAAGAGGCCCTGCTGCAGCAACCATCTTCCTGAAGCCAAAGGCCGCCCGGGGCACCAGCCGGAAGTTCACCAATGAAGAAGCGGGGGAGCTGGAGCCCGGTGCCGGTCGGGTCCGTCGACCACATGACGAACTCCGGCAGCACCTCCGCCGAGCGAAAGCGCGGCCTTGGGGGTCGCGCAGCCCCAGCGTACCTCTCGATGGCAGCCGGACGCCCACCGGTGTGCAGAGGGCTGTTTCCACGGCCACGTGAGGCCACAACAGGGGCCGCAGGGTGCTTGCGAGGGCGGCCCCGGCCACGCTTAGCCGGAGGAGAGCCGGGTCCTTCCTGGCGGGCCTTCCCTTTCTCCGCGGCCGAGAACCTCTTCAGCGGGGCCATGTGGATGGCGAGCGGCCAAGAATAACAAGAAGAGTAGCAAGGAGGGATGAACTGAGAAAGGCCGCGCCGTTCCATACGTATAGCCGGGGGAGGCCAACCACCGGCCTCCCCGATCGCAGGTAATCATGACCCGTTTTGCATGCAGGGACTTGTCAATTCGTCCAGTTATCGAGGCATCGTGGGGGAGCCAAGACGCCCACGTCCAATCAACCGCCATGCGGCGCCCAAGGCCGCAGGCTGATGGGACCCGCGGCGCTTTGTACTTGCCCCCTCGCTTCGCTGCTAAGCCAAGTCCGGGCGTGCCTTGGGCCCGGGGGCTATTGTCGGCGTTCTGGAAACGGGGGTACCCAGACTTGCCTGCCTACGGCCTGCGGCGTGGCTCAAGGAGTGGCCCAGTACGGCCCATCTTCATCAACACATGCTCAAGACCCTCGCACGGGGCCAAGCCTCGCGGGGCGGACGACAGAAGGCTTCCTCGGGCACGGCCTCGTCAGGCTGGCTCGCGAGGAGGCGGAGAGATCAAGGTAGGGTACCTTGCGAGGTGCTCAGGACGCAAGCCATGAAGACCAAGGCCAGGTGGGCGCCGTCCTGCGCAGAGTCCTTGTTTCCTCTTTGGTGCAAAGGGGGCAAGCACAGGCAAGAGTATCAAGCAAAGGCACCGTTTCGGTGCAACAAGACCAAGACCAGAAGGACGGTAGGATGGATGTCATCGTGGAGCTCAAGCAGCGTCATCGTCAGGGCCTTTGGCAGGCGAGGACCAACTTTAGTCAGGATAAGTGTACTAGATGTTCCCCTTCAAAATGGCTAATTGTTGGCGCCCTTCCTGCTCAATATTTGGGGAGAGGCCCAGGGCCTCCAACTATAAATAGGACTAGCCACCCACAAGGTAGGGGGATCGATCGATCGATCGAAGGAACAAGGATAGAAAGATAGAGAGAGAGTGAAGCGACTGAACTCCCCCTAGCAGTTCATCGCACTAGCCAAGAACAGACCCTCGCGAGGCTGTTCTTCCCTTGTACTATTCCCCGTCAGCCCCAGAGGCAATCCACCACACCACAAACTGAATTTGGGTATTACACCACAATGGTGGCCCAAACCAGTATAAATCTCGTGTCCCTTGTGTTGTTCTTCGTGTAGTTTTAGATCCTGGCGAGGCGGTGAGACATGGGTAGGCAGGGGGTGTGATCTCCGCGTGCACCCCAGAGTTCGAACCTTGAGGGTCTATCGAAACCCGAAATCCGACAGTAGGATCCCACCACATCTATGATGATACGTGCTTTTGTCACAATTATCATCATAAAAGTGTCATAAGGATGACAGTTTTTTTTGTTCAGGCGAAAATGTCATGGATGTGTCTTTTTTTGTAGTGTATCAATACCTATTTGTGGCGCCATTGCCGGGGAGCATAGCTATATTTGTTGGGTCACTTGGGATTTATATCTATTTATCAATATGAAGAATCTGAATGATACCAAAACCAAGATCGTTCCCTCTAGGACGAGGGGGGGTAAGGAATTGCCATCACACTCTGCACTTGATTCACCTTCTGTTTTGAGTAAACTTGCAACACCACCACATGGTATTCGTCCTGATATGTTGCAAGTTATTGATGATACTACTTCTGCTATGGATGATGCGTATGATGATGCTATAGGTGAATTTCTTGAGGAACAACTTGCTAGAGATAAAAATATTGAGAATGCTAAAACTGATGAAATTAATGAAACTGAAGAAGTCTTTGAAAATGAAAATTATGAAACACCTATTAGACCTAGCACTCCTAGAATTGAAATGCCTCAGATACTTGAGGGTTATGTTATGGATGGAGAGGTAGCTAGAGAATTTCTTGCCTGAAGGATAGAGATGATCTTAACAAATTATTATGCAAGTTAAAAGAAAAATCCTTGAATGCTAGAATGAAATGTGATCCTAAGTTTTCTAATTCACCTATCTTTGTTACTGATAAGGATTATGAATTCTCTGTCGACCCAGAGTTGATTACTTTGGTTGAATCTGATCCTTTCCATGGCTATGAAACTGGAATTGTTGTGGCACATCTTACTAAATTAAATGATATTGCCACCCTATTTGCTCATGATGAGAAAATTCTCTACTACTCTACTCTCAAGTTATTCCCATTCTCATTAAAGGGTGATGTTAAGACATGGTACAATACTCTTTATCCTAGTTGTGTGCGTAGTCCCCGAGATATGATTTATTACTTCTCTAGAAAAAAGATCCTACTCATAAGAAACAAGTTACCTTAGAGGAAGTATTTAACTTTGTGCAAATTGAAGAAGAGAGTCTCCCACAAGCTTGGAGGAGGCTTCTCCAATTACTTACTGCTTTGCCTGATCGCCTCTTATTAAAAATGAAATACTTGATATCTTCTATAATGGACTAACCGATGCTTCTAGGGACTTGCTATATAGTTGTGCTAGTTGTGTTTTCAGGAACAAACTGTTGAACAAGCCGAGGAATTATTGAATAATATATTCAAGAATTATGATGATTCGACTCTTCCCGAACCACCGCCTAAATGCACTCCAAAGAAGTGGGGTATCATATTTCTCGGTCCTAAAGATATGCAAGAGGCAAATAAATGTATGAAGGAAAAAGGTATTAAAGCTGAGGATGTTAAGAATTTTCCACCTATTTAAGAATTACATGGTCTTGACACATCTCCACCACAGGTGGTAGAGGTAAATTATTTATTAAAGTTTGAAGAAGGTGGCATCCCTTACGATAAACATCCTAGTCAATGTCTATATGAATTTGAGAATTGCGTTATGAAGCAAGATCACTTCAATGCAGATGTTATGGAACAATTGAAACAAAATTCTGATGTGATTACTTGCTTGAGTGACTTGTTATTTAGAATCACTAGTGATGTTAGAGGTGTAGGAAAACATGTCTCTATGGTTCAAACTCAATTAGAACAAGTTGCTAAATCTCATAGAGAATTTCTTAGTGAAATGAATAACAATATGAATGATTTTGCTATTAGAGTAGCAACTACAAAAGGCAAAATGACTCAGGAACCTCTTTGTCCTGAGGGACACTCTAACAGAATTGAACAAGACTCTCAAAGAATTAATATAGATGCACCTAGTCCTTCTAAAAAGAAAAAGAAAAATGATAGGACTTTGCATACCTCTAATGAACCCGAGACAAGAAAACCTTCTGAAGATAACAATGATGTCTCTATCTCTGATGTTGAAACTCAAACTGGTAATGAACATTCACCTAATGATAATGAAAATGATAATGATGATGTTCATGAAGATACTCAACCAGACAATGATAAAGAACAGATAATTATGTTGAGATAGAACCTGCTATTGATCTTGATAACCCACAACCTGAAAATAAACATTAGGATAAGAGAGACTTTGTTGCTAGAAAACATGGTAAAGAAAGAGAGCAATGGGTTCAGAAACCCATGCCCTTTCCACCTAAACCATCTAAGAAAAAAGACGGTGAAGAATTTGAACGCTTTGCTGAAATGCTTAGGCCAGTCTTTTTCCGTACTCGCTTGACTGATATTTAAACATGGCCCTTATGCAAAATACATGAAAGAAATTGTCACTAATAAAAGAAAAATACCTAAAGCTGAAATCTCCACCATGCTTGCTAATTACTCTTTTAAAGATGGTGTACCTCAAAAACTTGGAGATCTAGGAATACCAACTATACCTTGCTCTATTAAAAGAAATTATTTCAAAACTACTTTGTGTGATTTAGGAGCTGGTGTTAGTGTTATGCCTTTTTCTTTATATAAAATACTTGATTTGAATAAACTCAAACCTACTAAGATGTCATTGCAAATGGCTGACAAATCAACTGACATACCTATCGGTATTTGTGAGGTTGTGCCCGTTGTTGTTGCCAATGTTACTATCTTAACAGACTTTGTTATATTTGAGATGCCCGAGGACGACAACATGTCAATTATCCTTAGTAAATCCTTTTTGAATACTACATGGGCTATTACTGATTGCAATAAAAGCAAAGTCACTTTTCAAATCAATGGTAATGAGCATACGGTGCACTTTCCAAAGAAACAGTTTTGAGTGAATGGTATTAATGTTATTGAAAAATCTACGACAATTACTGTTGGAAGTTTTCAACTCCCTTTACCTAATATGAAAAAGAAATGTGACATACTTATTGTTGAGGATATTCATATCCCCTTTGAGGTAACTTACTATTTTATGAAAGTTCCTTGGGTTAATATTAATCGAAAGTGATTGTTAATAAGACTTGATCAACCTTATTAATGGACTGTTGTCAAGAGACATGTGGTCGATGAACTTAGTAAGCACAACCTTTTGTCTCTACATTTTATTTTCTATTATTCTTAGTTAAATAAAATAAAATGCCATGTTTAGACTATTTTCTGAATTTTCCGTGCAATAAAAAAGTGGTCAAAAATAATGGTGACCAGAATGACCTAAATTTTTTACATGATTTTTTCTGAATATTTGAGAATATCTGGCACAAATAATATCATGAGGGGGTGCCTCTCGTGTCCACAAGACCCCAGGGTGCACCAGGCACCCAAGTGGTAGGCCCCACGTGCCCCCTTCACTTATCCTTTCAGCCCATGCCATCTCTTACCTCCACAAAAAACCACCATTGCTCTCTCTCTCTCATGTTCTTGCCCTCAAACCGCGGATTTCGATCTCTTTGCTCGAAGCTCCGTTTCAGAAACTATTTTGGGGGATTGCTACTTGGTATGTGAGTCCTCCATTACTCCAATTAGTTTTTCTCTAGTGGTTTATATCTTGAATAATTAGCTACACTTGGGGCTACTCTAAATGAGCTTGCATGTTGAATTCCTAGAGTTCTAAGTAGTTTGAATGCTTGATATAGCCTCTAGGCATCCATATGAGTAGTTGCTATCAATCTTGTGAATTTTTGTAGAAAAAATTTTCTGATCCAAATTTTTTAGAAAATTGTTCGCGAATAAAATGCACCTCTTTAGGAGTTCTTCAAGGAGGAGATCATTGGAAGCAATATCGAGTGGTAGCTTGATACGACAGTCCTATATTGAGCCAAGTGCAAGCTCGACGTGGGACACCGACACCAAATCGTGCCTATGGTCGTGTAACGAGTTCATGGTTGATGAAGGTGTCAAGGAAGAATTTCATCAACATGTTCACAACACTAAGCTCGCTCCTTTCATCACAGATGAGTGCATCCAACATCTCAACCTCACAGAGACATTCACTAAGAAATTTAAAAAAATTCGTCGTGAGTCTAGAGTTTCATTTAGCCTTTTGTTTTGAATCTTATAGATCTGAATATTCATGCCACAATAAGAAGAATTACATTGATAAATATGTTAGGTCGCATTCCACATAAAAAATTCTGTTTTTATCATTTATCTACTCGAGGACGAGCAGGAATTAAGCTTGGGGATGCTTGATACGTCTCCAACGTATCTATAATTTTTGATTGTTCCATGCTATTATATTATCTGTTTTGGATGTCTTATATGCATTAATATGCTATTTTATATTATTTTTGGGACTAACTTATTAACCTAGTGCCCAATACAAGTTGCTATTTTTCCTTGTTTTTGACTTCTACAGAAAATCAATACCAAACAGTCCAAACAGAATAAAACTTTACAATGATTTTTCTTGGATCAGAAGAAGCCTAGGAAGATTCGGGAGGAGGGCAGAAGACTTAGGTGGAGGCCACAACTCCTATGGTGCTCCCTAGGGGCGCACCCCCTAGGCTTGTGGGCCCTCGTAGACCATCCCTAACTCCAGCATGATAAATTCCCAAATATTCCCCCTACATCAGAGGGCACACCAAAAATACTTTTCCGCCACCACAAGCTTCTATTCTAGTGCGATCCCATCTTGGGGCCTTTTGCAGCACTCCGTCGGAGCGGGATTCGATAACGGAGGGCCTCTACATCAACCTTGTTGCCCGTCTGATCAAGCGTGAGTAGTTTACCACAGACCTACGGTCCATAGCTAGTAGCTAGATGGCTTCTTCTCTCTCTTTAATCTTCAATACAATGTTCTCCTTGATGTTCTTGGAGATCCATTCGATGTAATCTTCTTTTACTGTGCATTTCTTGAGATCCAATGAATTGTGGATTTAAGGTTAGATTATCTATGAATATTATTTGAGTCTTCTCTGAACTCTTTTATGCATGATTGAGATAGCTTTGTATTTCTCTGCGATCTATCGATCTGGTTTGGCCAACTAGATTGTTTTTTTTTCAATGGGAGAGGTGCTTTCTGATGGGTTCAATCTTCCGGTGTCCTCACCCAATGAAAGTGGGGGTAGCAAGGCACATATTGTATTGTTGTGATTAAGGATAAAAAGATGGGCTTTATATCATATTGCTTGAGTTTATCCCTCTACGTCATGTCATCTTGCTTAAGGCGTTACTCTGTTCTTATGAACTTAATAATCTAGTCGCAGGCAGGAGTCGGTCGATGTGTGGAGTAATAGTAGTAGACACGGAATCATTTTGGTCTACTTGTCACAGACGTGATGCCTATATTCATGATCATTACCTTAGATATCGTCATAACTTTGCGCTTTTCTATGAATTGCTCAACAGTAATTTGTTACCCACCGTATGCTTTATTCAAGAGAGAAGCCTCTAGTGAAACCTATCACTAGTAGAAAAAGGCCCATTTGTCCCGGTCCATCAGGCCCATTTGTCCCTGTTCTCCTACAAACCGGGACAGATGGGGCTCCATGTGGCCGCTGCGGTTTGCCCAAGCTGGAGGGCCTTTTGTCCCGGTTGGTGGCACCAACCGGGACCAAATGGCATCCATGCGTCAGCAGTTCAGGGCCTAGGGTTTTTGATTTTTTAAAGGGGGGGGGATTGGGGGTTTTGGGGTTTTTGTAGAGTTAATTTAGGGGTTTCATATATTGTGTTAGCTATCTAATAGAGAGAAGTGTCCTCTCTTATCTTCGTGCTTGGTCGATGCTATGTACTATGCGTATAGAGAGGACTTTACACGCTAGCTAGCTAGTAAGCAAAGGAAAGAAACCATTAAGTACAGAAGATCGTCATGAACATATACAGAGAGCAGTGATCGACCTCTCCTTCTCCGAGAGATTGGTCGAACAACAAGTTTTCGTGTATCTATCCGACGCTACTAGCAACATATATAAAATATAAGATCTATTACAATCCTTAAAGTCTGAAGTCAAGTGCCACATGGTATTCTCCGGATTTCTTAATGACATGGTCAAGAAAGAATCCCGCCAATTCCTCTTGAATTGCTTTTATGCGATCATGTGGTAGGAGCTCATCCCGCAGCTGCCAGATCTAAATCAAAGAAGAGGGCCAATACATGTGTATGAATGAAACTCAACACAAATGATGGTAATAAAATACAATTTTGAATATTTTTGCTTACGCACTTGATATTGTTTTTCAGTGTACCCCGCTTATTCTTGGCCATCTCATTGTAGATGAACTCGCAAACGTAGTATCAACATAAATCATTTCCTTGTTACTGCCACAAGCACTTTACAAGAAATAGAGGTCAATCAAACTGATAAGCAAGCATGCTAAATGCTATTGATGAAACTAGCTACAATCAATGGGAGATGCGCAGAACTAGGTATAATACTTACTTTCAGTTGTTTAAATGTCAGCTCGGTCGGCAGTCCCGAAGAAAGTGCGGCGAACTTTTTCCAAACTCTGCCAGACAAAGAAAATAATTACTTGATATCAGGAAATGAACAAAGTTGCCGATATGGTGCGATAATGATCGATTGAAATTACTTCTGGAGCATTCGAGTCATGTCCGCATAGTCCTCGGGATCTTTTCGTCTCGTGTCTAAGACGGTTACTTCTCCCTTCTCAATCTTAACCATTAGTTGAATAAAGTGCAAGTTGCACACGCATGAACAACTCATCAGTTACATGACTATAACCTCGAGTAATAAGGGAAACCGAATATGCACAAGACAGTGTAACACTCACTTGAAGTTGTAAGGAAAGATTATTTTATCTTTGGTTTGATTTTTGAGCAACGATTTGAGCAAGTTGTCCTCGATTTCTTTGGCTTTTTTACCGTGTATTCATGTATGACATTTGGGTTAATGAACACAATGTCATGATTTGTTCTTTTCTGCATTCGACGATCTTCAATCTGCATAATATAGTGAGGATAATTATATATACATGCAATGAAAGAGCTAAGCTATATATATAGAGACTTAATTAAATAAAGTAGTACTTCCAAACAGTAGCAAGCCACAAGTGATTTGTCGAGGCCCCGTTGATTGTAGAACTGGAAAAACTCGTCAAAATCAACAGTTAACAGTTCTTGGCAAATGAAGTCATGGTCCTCTTTAATTAGCGTCGACAAAGCATCCTTCCTAGACTTGCTGCAGGTTTTCATGTACCAGTCATGGAATCTTCTCATCATCGTTGTTAGAGCAAGAGTATCTTTGACGAGAGGCTTCCTATAATGGTATTTTAATTTGTCCACCTCCATTATTTCAAATTCTACATCATCGGGCAGGTAATCACCAATAGTGAAACCGGGCAACAACGACTTATTTGCGACCATATCTCTAGACACCTTGAGCGGGGGAAATGATCGGTTCTCCTATTCTCCGAGCTGGGGAATTTTCTTCCCACTTCTTCGTTCTTTTAACCTTTTTTCTGTTGAAGTACTTCCCGATTGGCGTGCTTCTTGCACTGTCTTTTTAAGACAGCGGAGATGGTTGTTATCCGGCGAACGCGGTGGTGCTCGCTTGAGGGCGTTGAGAGTGCGCTTCGCTTTCACCGTCGCTTTCTGATGGTTTCTTAGATCTTTTCGTTTCAAAGAAGTCCTTCACTTGGGCTTGAATGATGTGCTTGTTTTCCTCCACGGTCATCTTGTATGGTAACTTTTCTACAGGCTTGGGAGATGGACCGAATCTGTATTGCCTTCCACCTCTGGCTATACTGCTAGATGTAGGAGAGGTGGCAACTCTCTTCCGTTGCTGCTAACGAGTTGTAGAAGGAGGCGGAGTGGTCCGACGTGCCGAAGCAGCCAGAGCGGCGGCGTCTGTGTTCCGCTGTTGCCGATGAGGCGAAGGAGACGGGCTACTCGGGCGCACCGGAGCAGGTGGAGAAGGAGGCGGAGTACTGCCGCCCTCACGCACCGGGGTAGGAGGCGAAGCGCCCTGATCACTCGCCGGAGGAGGAGGAGGAGGAGGCAGAGGAGGCGGAGTGCACAGCTGACTCGTCGGAGGAGGAGGAGGCGTAGGCTTGAAGTTCATAAGCTTGATGTGCTCCTTCCGCCATACACATGGAGTCTTCAGAGCAAGACCCATCTGAGTCTTCCCTTCACCTGTAGGGTGGTCAAGATGGAGCTCCTCAAATCCTTCTGTTATTTTATCCACCATCACAATAGCATAGCCTTGTGGATTCGGAAGGTAGTGAAAAGTTGCGACGGATTCAGGAGGGAACAAAGAGCCGACAGCTGCCTTGACTTTGAGGTTCTGCCATTGCGTCATAAGCTAGCACTAGTGCAACTCCGTGATAGCATCCACAAGGTAGCTAGGAGCCATGAAGTCAGGCTGCTGAACGAGCTCATTAGAAGCCACACTGCTTCTTTGCTGAGATGGCGGGGTATCTTCTGGGGTAGCTTTGGCAGGATCTCGTTGATTCTCAATAGCTTGTCATTCCTCTAGCTTTCATACCCTTGCCTGAAGCTTCTTCAGTTTGCTCAGCTCCACTTTCCTCCTCCTCTCTTGGGTTTTGTAACCACTTGCGTTGGGAAACCCAACCTTCCACGCAACGGAGCCTGGTGTGCCTCATGTTCATCTAGGGTGCTTAGGATTCCTGAGGGTTTGTGTGAGCTCGTCATTCTCTTTGTTGGGAACGAACGTCCCTTCTTGCATTGCCTTGATTTCTGCCTAAAGCTTCTTGATGGGTGTTGCAAGTTTCTCGTTGATCCAACATCACTTCCCTGTTTCAGGGTCGAAAGTTGTCACACCCTAGCTAGTCATGCATTAGAGTGTTGCATCATGTTTATTTTTTCACCAGAAACCTGAAATGGGGATGACAGAACCCCCTGTCCCCTCTGAAACCAACTAGGGTTTACTAAAAACTTTTTCAATGAACCTGAAATGCCCTTCTAAAATGCCCATCATTTTTGTCTTGGTTCAGAACCTCTGCCAAAAGTGGTGCACATTTTCCTAGGACATCTTAGGGTTTTTGAATTAAATCATAAATATTTGAATTTGGGCATTTAAAGTTATATAAAATATTTAAATGCTCAAATATCTCCAAACTAAAATGTTTCATGTTGGAAATAATCCAACTATGGACCAGGAGTAGTTTGGTGATTTTAGGAGTTGCCTAAGTATTTTACTTAATTCAACAAAGTTGCAGAAGTATTAAAAAAAAGAGAAAACAAAAAGAAATGGAAAAACTTACCTGGCGCCCAGCACCCGGCCCACCTGCCGGCCCAGCCCAGCGCCGCTCCAGCGAGCTGCTTGCCGGCCAGGCAGGCAGGCAGGTGCCCGACGGCGACCGCAGCGCGCGCCACGCACCTGCTCGCCGCCTCGCCGCTCCCCTCGTCCGGTGACGTCGTGGACCGGCCTCCCTCGCT
>NC_041385.1:378260221-378275835 GCF_002162155.2 Triticum dicoccoides
CTCCTCTCCAGCTCCTCCCCCTCGCGCTCCCCCGCCATGGCCGACGCCACCATCGTCGTGCCTTCGTCATAGCCGTGCTCCCCGCCACCCGTGCGTCCTCTCATCGTGTCCAGGAGCTCCGCCGCTGTCCACTTCATCGAGCAGCCGAGCCCCGAGCGCTCGCAACGCCCGAGTCCACCGCACCGACCTCGCCCGAGTCTGCCGTCGCCGGAGATCCCCTTCAACGCCGTCGTCGCTCCGGTTCATCTCCGGCCACACCAAGGGCTTCGTCGCACTCACTGTGAGATTAGCCATCTTCCCCTCCCTTCCGTTCTTGCTCCCGAGTCGTGTAGCGACCTCCCGGAGCTCAACCGCACCCACCGCCGTGGAGCTCGTCGCCGACGTGCTCCCGGTCACCCTCCGGCCACAAACTGGTGTCCATCATGCTCACCATGTCACTTAGCACCTAGCTAGCCACTCCCCGAGCCTCACCGACCCCTCTAGCGTCAAGTTCGTCTTCGGCCGAACCCTGGTGGCCGCCAAAGTCGTCGCCGGCGCCAACTCCGGCCACCCCGACCCCAACGGACTCCACCAAGAGCTGCGGCTCGTCCTCAGCTCCATTCCGGTGGTCTCCGCGACCCATTTGGTGGCCGAAACGGCCAAAACCACTTCCGCCGCCGCGTCGGGCTCGCCGGCGGCTAAACGCCGGTGCAGCCGACCCGGGTTTGACCACGGGTGGGCCCTGGTTGACTCCCCTGAGTCAATGACAGGTGGGGCCCAGCCCTGTTAATTAAACAGGTTTAGTTTTAATTAAACTTTAATTAATCTAATCACACTGACATGCGGGACCCACTGTCAGGTTTGACCCGGACGTGTTCCGTTGACCTGCTGACGTCACACTGACGTCAGGCTGACGCAATAATTGATTTTCTGGAATTAATCTAATATAGGAAATTCCAGAATATAGTTTAAACTTCAAAAATTCATAACTTTTATTCTGTAACTCCAAATCAGACAAATTATATATGAAAAATGATCAGAAAAATCCAATCTATCCATCTGTACTATTTTCATGCATGATTAAACAAGTTAACCTGATGTTTAATGCAGAACAAGGAAAAGCACTTTAAAAGGCCATGTTTGAGTTTGAAATTTGAATCTTTGATTCAAATTGGTTCAAACCCTTCTGGTCTTAGTTGCATTAGCCCAACACACTCATATTGCTATGTTTCATGCATGCATCATATTGTTGCACATTGTTTGGTGATGGTTGTGTATCGGTGTTCTTTGCGGCAGGTTCTGCCCCCGAGGAGTACCGTGATTACCCTAACGAAGAACCGTATCAGTGCATCGAACCATCAGGCAAGCAACCAACCATTTGATCATATCGATACAATCCCATGTTCTCGCTCCTGCTCTCTTTTACTGCATTAAGACAGCGCGTTTCAAACTGCTGTGTGCTACGGTAGTTGAACCCATTTCCTCTGCATGACCTGTCATTGCCATAGTAACTAGATGAAACCCACTAGCATGTGTAGTAGTTGATTGAGCCATATGTATGTGTTGTTCCTACCTTGCTATGCCTGCTATGCTTAGAGTCGTGTCAGGTCTGGTTCATCTAGGTGATGGCTAGAGTGAAATGATTATGTCGGTAATGAGAGTGGTGTTGTGAACACGTTTTGGTAAAGGTATCGATGAGAGGCCATGTAGGAGTACATGGTGGATTGTTTCATTGAAGCCGACCTTAAGCACTGAGATCTGTATGTGTGATTTAAGATACAGCTACTACCATGCATTGGGCCCTGAAATATGACCCCGCTCGACTTCTTATTCACCCTAGCTCTCTGTCCAGGAGTTGCAAGTAGTTTCTGGTGTTTGTAGCCTACTGGAGGCCGTGGACAGCGCTGACCGTAGGGGTGGGCTGTGATGCGGTAGGTACGTGGCACGGTGTACCGAATACCCGTTAGGTATCTCGGGAACCCTGTTCACATCGTTCGGGGCCGTATGGGAAACCTCGGCCGGACTCCCTGCGGATGGAACCTGGATAGGCGATAAACCTGGACTAGAGACTTAGGTGTTTAGGTAGGTCGTGGTCTACACCCACGTCGGCTTTCGCTTGAAGTCTGCCGAGCACATGTTGTGTGCAGACGCTAAGTGGTGGAAACATGTATGAAGAAGTACACCCCTGCAGGGTTATCACGATCTATTCGAATAGCCGCGTCCGCGGTAAAGGACTACTTGGTTGCCTATACAGTTCATAGACAAGTAAATGGAAACTACTAAAAGCCTCAAGATAAGTGTGAGTGCCGAGGATGGCTCTTCCATAGGAAGACGGAGGTGGATCCTCGGTAGTGTATTGAAGTGGTGAGTAGTGGACTCGTGTGCACAAAACCATTTCAAGTTGGAGTCTCGTAGATTAGCCTAGCCAAGAGTCAAAGCTGGCTTGCTGCAATAACTCCACCAACCCTTCTTGATAATATGCATGTATGTAGGATCTGATGTAAGTCTTGCTGAGTACCTTTGTACTCATGTTGCTATAATTTACATTTTTACAGAAGACGCTGCAACCCCTTCTGATGGGTTCTACGTAGACGTTGACATCAATGAGTAGGCTAAGGCCCAGGTGGTGATCCTGAGCTTGTGAAGGACCATGTAGTATAGCTAGGCTTTCCAAGCCTCTTTTATTTTACTAGTTGTCTGTACTCAGACAAGTTACTTCCGCTGCTGGTTTGTATGACTGTATGACTTGAATGCTTGGGTCGTGTGACCCGTACCTTTGTGTATGTTATGTATGGCTCTCTGAGCCTTAAATAAAGTACTTGTGTCATAGAGTCATGTTGTGATGCCTTGTTGTGTTTGCACATATCGAGCATATTGTGTGTATGATTGAAATGCTTGGTATGTGTGGGATCTGACTACCTAGTTGTTTATCCTTAGTAGCCTCTCTTACCGGGAAATGTCTCCTAGTGTTACACTGAGCCATGGTAGCTTGCTACTGCTCTGGAACACTTAGGCTGGCCGGCATGTGTCCTTCTTCGTTCCTGTGTCTGTCCCTTCGGGGAAATGTCACGCATTGAGTATCGGAGTCCTGTTAGCCCGCTACAGCCCGGTTTACCGGAGTCCTGCTAGCCCAGTGCTACAGCCCGGACCCACTTGCTGATGACCGACACGTTCGTTGCTAGGTCATGGATGCCTGTCCCTGTAAGCACTGTGCCACTTTGGGTTTACGACTAGTCATGTCAGCCCGGGCTCTTTATCATATGGATGCTAGCGACACTATCATATATGTGAGCCAAAAGACGCAAACGGCCCCGGGCAAAGGTAAGGCGACACCCGTGGGGATGCCGTGCGTGAGGCCGCAAAGTGATATGGGGTGTTACAAGCTAGATCGATGTGACATCGAGTCGGGGTCCTGACAGCGTTGGCATCAGAGCCGGACTGCCTGTAGGTTCTCCAAGCCAAACTGGTCGATGTTGAGTCTAGAAATTCCTTAGTTATATGTAGGGGAATTGTTTGTGGGTTGGAACGTAAGGTTCTTTTTACTCCTTATCTTATGACATTCTGATCTGAGTCAGTCTATTCTTCCACCGGGGGTTAAGGAATTAGGATCTTTTCTCTCTATCAGGATCACGTGTTACTAATCAGTAGTACCTTATAGGTTTGATGGATACAAGCCTAGTATAGTTCTACTACCACATCATGTTGTTAGGATGGACTCAGAACTTTGATATGATGATGTTGAGTGTGTATGAAATCCTTTGTCAAATGTCTCAAAATCCTTCTTGAGCATTTACAGCTGTTAAGCTGCCGAAATTTTGCTAGAAATTCTAATGCCTTTGCATTATGGTGTGCTTTCAGATGGCCACTCGCGACCTTAATCAAGTGGTTCGCCTGACTCGATGCCTAGATGTACCCGGCCATATCGCCATGTTGGTCAGGGTAATGACTGAGGCTGGATACCGTTGGTATCCTGAGTACACGGTCGAAGAGCAATTCCGAGACTTTAATCAAAGCCAGTATCTCTGCACTATCAGGATATTTCCATCTTATCCTAGGTCCACCGAGCCCCTTCACTGCTCCTATGGACTCGGGGTTACTATTGAGATGGCTGTGCAGGACGCCGCCTACTCTATGATGACCATCATGCGAGTCAGGTCTGGCCTATTTCGGGACTCTGACTTCCGGTATATGCCAGGATCACTTCCGGGAGCACAAGGGTATCTCCAGGCTATCTATGCTGACCCCACCCAGGAGGATTCACGGACCCGCACTACTGCTGAGATGCTCGAGGATAAGGACCGTGAAAATCGGGCCTTGAGGTTAGAGCTCTTCAATACCCGTGCTGACCATTAGGCCACATTGACTCGGTTTGCACCGGCGGTGCAAGCTGGATATTCGGATATGCGCGATCTCTATCCTGTGAGATCTGCTCTGCCAGACGTGATGGGTTGGCGTGATGTAGGAGGCATCACCCCACCTCGCGGTCCCCGCAGGCCACCGTCTGTTGGTCCCAGACCTCATCCTAGTCCCTATGGTCCACAAGCTCCGCGAGATCGTCTGTTTCCGTATGATCATGTTGAGCTTCCAGGCTATGGAGGTAATTTCTACGAGGACTACTACGGATCGGTCTGAGTTAGTGGTAGTATCACTAGTTTGTACTAGTTGTGTCGTCTATCGTCCTGCGTGACTCGTGGGATATGACCTAGTTTGTACCGCTTCCGGAGGTGTAGAAAAATAATGTATAGGAGCTTGGGATGCCTCCGATGTGATGTAATCTTCCTTTCACCGTAACAGTACCTTGTTTGGTTTTGTACTAAACCTTGTATGGTGTGTATGACGATGGAATAAAGAAGCAGTTTCTGTATCTACCATGTCATACGGATGATCATCTTGCATTCCGAGTTATTCCTTACATTCTGTATCCTATGTCGGAATCTTATCATTCTGACTAAATCATTGTCTTGTTTACCTAGGATGGTCAACATGCGCACTAACCCTGCTCCTCAAGAGCAGGCCGAAGGCAGTGAAGTCAGGAATGCAAATCTGCCTCATCCTCCTTCCCTAGCCGAGGTTATGACGGAAGCTGAGAGAAATAAACGGGAGACCAACCGTTTGTTGGAGCGTATTGAACAGAACACGGCACACCATCAGAGGACTAACGTGGTGTCACTCAGTGATTTCATCAAGTTACATCCACCCACGTTCCACCACTCTGTCGAGCCTCTCGACGCTGATGACTGGCTTCGCAGTATTTCTCACAAACTGCGTTCTGCGCTAGTAGCTGAGGCTGACAAGGTCACCTTTGCTGCATATCATCTTGAAGGCCCCGCCAGTCTATGGTGGGAGAATTATGGAGCTATGCGCCCAGCGGGCCATGTCACTACTTGGGCGGAATTCAGCGAGGCTTTCCGTGAACATCACATTCCGGAGGGTCTCATGGACCGTAAACGTGAGGAATTTTGCAGTTTCACTCAGGGCCGACTCTCTGTGGATGCCTACAGCAGGGAGTTTGGTAACCTCGCACGATATGCTACTGAGGAAGTTTCTACCGATGCCAAGAAGCAAGCAAGGTTCCGTAAGGGGCTTAGTCCTGAGCTTCGCCGCGACCTCCGTCTGCATGAGTGTACATCCTTTCAGAAACTTGTTAACAAGGCCATCAGTGCTGAGACTGGTCAGACTGATTATGACGCAACACGCAAGCATGGCCGTGACGTGGGTTCCTCATCCGGTGCTGGTCCTCAGAAGCGCCGCGTGTGGGTGCCCAACACTGCCCTGCCACCCAGGTTCACACCGAGGCCATCCTTCCAGGCGCCTCGCCCCGTTCAACAGTCTGCACCAGCCAAGCCCTATGGTGGTCCAACGAACAACGCTCCTCCACGTACCAGTTCTGTGACTTGCTTTAAGTGTGGGGAATCTGGCCACTATATGCGCGAGTGTCCCCAGACCAACCCCAACCAATCTGCTAAAACTGTTGGCCGTGGCAAGCCGACAGGAAAAGTGTTCCACGCCAAGCCGGCCACCGCTACACGTGGCCATGTCAACTGTATCTCTGCCGAGGAAGCTCAAGAGGATCCCAACGTCGTTCTTGGTACGCTTCTTGTTAATTGCCACCCGGCATCTGTTCTTTTCGATACAGGAGCCTCTCATTCTTTTATATCCGAAAATTATGCTCGTTTGCATAACATCGCATTCTGTGACATGCCAACCTCTATGGTAATTCAAACTCCGGGATCCAAATGGCAAACTTCTAGAGTAAGCCATGGAAATGAAATCCAAGTCGACAGACTTGTTTTCCTCGCATCTTTGATAGCCCTTAAATCTTCAGATATTAATATCATTCTGGGTATGGACTGGATGTCAGTTCATCATGCCCAAATTGATTGCTTCTCTAGGACTGTTCAACTTACCCATCCTTCGGGGAAGATAGTCAATGTCTTGACCCGAATAGCCAAGCGACAGTTATATTCTCTTAACTCCAGCCCTTTGCCAGACCTTGAGGACGTCCCGGTAGTCCGTGACTTTCCGGATGTTTTCCCAGAGGAATTGCCAGGTGTTCCACCTGACAGGGATGTTGAGTTCGTAATAGACCTCATTCCAGGAACCGTTCCGATTGCTAGAAGACCCTATAAGATGGCACCACTAGAACTAGCCGAGCTTAAGAAACAACTCGATGAGTCCTTGAAAAAGGGTTTCATCCGACCTAGTTCATCTCCGTGGGCTTGCCCCGTCCTCTTCGTCAAGAAGAAGGATGGTACGGACTGGATGGTTGTAGATTACCGACCTGTCAATTTGGTCACAATCAAGAACAAATATCCGCTCCCTAGGATCAACGACCTGTATGATCAGCTCGCTGGATCCTCAATCTTCTCCAAAATGGATTTGAGGTTGGGCTACCATCAAATCAAAATCAGAAACGGGGACATTCCTAAAACGGCCTTTGTTACTCGTTATGGCCAATACGAGTACACCGTCATGTCCTTCGGTTTAACCAACGCTCCAGCCACCTTTTCTCGGTTAATGAACTCAATCTTCATGGAGTATTTGGATAAATTCGTCGTGGTTTACCTAGATGATATACTCATCTACTCCAAGAACGAGGAAGAACATGCCGAACATCTAAGGCTAGTGTTGAAGAAACTTCGAGAGCACCGCCTTTATGCCAAGTTTTCCAAATGTGAATTTTGGTTGTTAGAAGTGACCTATCTGGGTCATGTAATATCTGGTAAAGGTATTGCTGTTAACCCTGAGCGAGTTCAAGCCGTTCTTAATTGGACTCCACCTGAATCGGTCAAGCAAGTTCGGAGTTTTCTGGGCTTAGCGAGCTATTGCCGTCGCTTTGTCGAAAATTTCTCCAAAGTTGCTAAACCTCTAACCGAACTCCTCAAGAAAGATAAAAAGTTCGAGTGGACTCCACAATGTGAGCACAGCTTTCAGGAACTGAAAAGACGCCTGACTTCTGCTCCCGTTCTGGTACCGCCAGACTTCTCTAAGGACTTTGTTATCTACTGCGACGCCTCGCGACAAGGACTAGGTTGCATCCTCATGCAAGATCGACACGTAATTGCTTACGCTTCACGGCAATTGCACCCACATGAGGAGAATTATCCTACTCATGATCTAGAGCTCGCAGCCGTAGTCTATGCACTTAAGACCTGGCGACATTACCTCCTCGGTAACCGTTGCGAAATATTCACTGATCACCAAAGTCTGAAGTACATTTTCACCCAACCGGATTTGAATCTCAGGCAAAGACGTTGGGTTGAGTTGATCACAGATTTCGACTTAGGAATAACTTACAAACCAGGGAAAGCCAACGTCATGGCTGATGCGCTAAGTCGTAAATCTTATTGTAACAACCTGATGTTACAACAAAGTCAACCGCTTCTCCATGAGGAATTTCGGAAGCTTAACCTTCACATTGTTCCTCAAGGATTTCTTTCCACCTTGGTGGCGAAACCTACTCTTACGGATCAAATCATCACTGCCCAAAAGCGAGATAAGGGAATATCTAAAATCAAGGAGAACATCGCTAGCGGAGGTGCTAGTTGTTTCTCCACAAATGATCAGGGTGTTGTGTACTTTGAGAACCGTTTAGTGGTTCCCAAGAACTAGCATCTACGACAGTTGATCCTTAAGGAGGCTCATGAATCTCCTCTCACCATTCATCCCGGTAGTACTAAGATGTATCAGGACCTACGCCAGAGGTTCTGGTGGACTAGGATGAAGAGAGAAATTGCTCAGTATATTGCTAATTGTGACGTCTGTCGTCGTGTAAAAGCAGAGCATCAACGGCCTGCTGGCACCCTTCAACCCCTAGCTATTCCTGAATGGAAATGGGATAAAATTGGTATGGATTTCATTACCGGTTTTCCCAGGACCAAGAGAGGGAATAATGCTATCTTTGTCGTTGTCGATCGTCTTTCCAAAGTGGCCCATTTCTTACCTGTTCGTGAGAGTATAACCGCTAGTCAGCTGGCAGACTTATACATCTCCCGAATAGTGTCTCTCCATGGTGTTCCTTTAGAAATTAACTCGGATCGAGGAAGTCTTTTCACCTCTAGATTTTGGGAAAGTTTCCAAAACGCTATGGGAACCCGCCTTTCCTTTAGCACCGCTTTTCACCCTCAATCGAGTGGTCAAGTAGAACGCGTCAACCAGATCCTAGAAGACATGCTTCGAGCCTCTGTATCTCATTCGGAATGGAGTGGGAGAAATGCCTTCCATTTGCCGAATTTGCTTACAACAACAGCTATCAATCTAGCTTGGGTAAAGCCCCTTTTGAAGTTCTCTATGGACGACGGTGTCGAACACCCCTTAACTGGTCAGAGACCGGGGAAAGACAATTCTTTGGCCCGGATATGATTCATGAAGCAGAAGAGCAAGTTCGCATCGTTCGTGAAAAGTTGAAAACAGCCCAATCTCGTCAAAAGAGTCAATATGACCGAAAACATAAGGCTATGACTTTCGAGGTTGACGAGAAGGCTTACCTTCGGGTTAACCCTCTAAAGGGAACCCATCGTTTCGGTATCAAAGGCAAATTGGCTCCTCGTTACATTGGACCTTTTCGCATTCTCGCTAAACGAGGAGAAGTTGCCTACCAGTTGGAACTACCTCCGCACCTCTCCAGAGTCCACGATGTCTTCCACGTTTCTCAACTCAGGCGTTGCTTCTCGGATCCTATCCGTGGAGTGGACTACGAAACGCTTGATCTCCAAGATAATCTTACATATCGAGAGTACCCCATTCGTATCCTCGATCAGGCCGAGCGCACCACTCGACGTCATAATATCAAGTTTCTCAAAGTTCAATGGTCGCACCATTCTGAGGATGAAGCAACTTGGGAAAGGGAGGATCGTCTTCGACTCGAGTATCCCGCCTTCTTCCCGGAGGAACCCAAATCTCGGGACGAGATTCTTTTGAGTGGGGGTGAGTTGTCACACCCTAGCTAGTCATGCATTAGAGTGTTGCATCATGTTTATTTTTTCACCAAAAACCTGAAATGGGGATGACAGAACCCCCAGTCCCCTCTGAAACCAACTAGGGTTTACTAAAAACTTTTTCAATGAACCTGAAATGCCCTTCTAAAATGCCCATCATTTTTGTCTTGGTTCAGAACCTCTGCCAAAAGTGGTGCACATTTTCCTAGGCCATCTTAGGGTTTTTGAATTAAATCATAAATATTTGAATTTGGGCATTTAAAGTTATATAAAATATTTAAATGCTCAAATATCTCCAAACTAAAATGTTTCATGTTGGAAATAATCCAACTATGGACCAGGAGTAGTTTGGTGATTTTAGGAGTTGCCTAAGTATTTTATTTAATTCAACAAAGTTGCAGAAGTATTAAAAAAAAGAGAAAACAGAAAGAAATGGAAAAACTTACCTGGCGCCCAGCACCCGGCCCACCTGCCGGCCCAGCCCAGCGCCGCTCCAGCGAGCTGCTTGCCGGCCAGGCAGGCAGGCAGGTACCCGACGGCGACCGCAGCGCGCGCCACGCACCTGCTCGCCGCCTCGCCGCTCCCCTCGTCCGGTGACGTCGTGGACCGGCCTCCCTCGCTCCCCCGAACCCCCCAGACACCCCCGCTCCTCTCCAGCTCCTCCCCCTCGCGCTCCCCCGCCATGGCCGACGCCACCATCGCCGTGCCTTCGTCGTAGCCGTGCTCCCCGCCACCCGTGCGTCCTCTCATCGTGTCCAGGAGCTCCGCCGCTGTCCACTTCATCGAGCAGCCGAGCCCCGAGCGCTCGCAACGCCCGAGTCCACCGCACCGACCTCGCCCGAGTCCGCCGTCGCCGGAGATCCCCTTCAACGCCGTCGTCGCTCCGGTTCATCTCCGGCCACACCAAGGGCTTCGTCGCACTCACTGTGAGCTTAGCCATCTTCCCCTCCCTTCCGTTCTTGCTCCCGAGCCGTGTAGCAACCTCCCGGAGCTCAACCGCACCCACCGCCGTGGAGCTCGTCGCCGACGTGCTCCCGGTCACCCTCCGGCCACAAACTGGTGTCCATCATGCTCACCGTGTCACTTAGCACCTAGCTAGCCACTCCCCGAGCCTCACCGACCCCTCTAGCGTCAAGTTCGTCTTCGGCCGAACCCCGGTGGCCGCCAAAGTCGTCGCCGGCGCCAACTCCGGCCACCCCGACCCCAACGGACTCCACCAAGAGCTGCGGCTCGACCTCAGCTCCTCTCCGGTGGCCTCCGCGGCTCGTTTGGTTGCCGGAACGGCAAAAATCACTTCCGCCGCCGCGTCGGGCTCGCCGGCGGCTAAACGCCGGTGCAGCCGACCCGGGTTTGACCACGGGTGGGCCCTGGTTGACTCCCCTGAGTCAATGACAGGTGGGGCCCAGCCCTGTTAATTAAACAGGTTTAGTTTTAATTAAACTTTAATTAATCTAATCACACTGACACGCGGGACCCACTGTCAGGTTTGACCCGGACGTGTCCCGTTGACCTGCTGACGTCACACTGACGTCAGGCTGACGCAATAATTGATTTTCTGGAATTAATCTAATATAGGAAATTCCAGAATATAGTTTAAACTTCAAAAATTCATAACTTTTATTCTGTAACTCCAAATCAGACAAATTATATATGAAAAATGATCAGAAAAATCCAATCTATCCATCTGTACTATTTTCATGCATGATTAAACAAGTTAACCTGATGTTTAATGCAGAACAAGGAAAAGCACTTTAAAAGGCCATGTTTGAGTTTGAAATTTGAATCTTTGATTCAAATTGGTTCAAACCCTTCTGGTCTTAGTTGCATTAGCCCAACACACTCATATTGCTATGTTTCATGCATGCATCATATTGTTGCACATTGTTTGGTGATGGTTGTGTATCGGTGTTCTTTGCGGCAGGTTCTGCCCCCGAGGAGTACCGTGACTACCCTAACGAAGAACCGTATTAGTGCATCGAACCATCAGGCAAGCAACCAACCATTTGATCATATCGATACAATCCCATGTTCTCGCTCCTGCTCTCTTTTACTGCATTAAGACAGCGCGTTTCAAACTGATGTGTGCTATGGTAGTTGAACCCATTTCCTCCGCATGACCTGTCATTGCCACAGTAACTAGATGAAACCCACTAGCATGTGTAGGAGTTGATTGAGCCATATGTATGTGTTGTTCCTACCTTGCTATGCCTGCTATGCTTAGAGTCGTGTCAGGTCTGGTTCATCTGGGTGATGGCTAGAGTGAAATGATTATGTCAGTAATGAGAGTGGTGTGGTGAACACGTTTTGGTAAAGGTATCGATGAGAGGCCATGTAGGAGTACATGGTGGATTGTTTCATTGAAGCCGACCTTAAGCACTGAGATCTGTATGTGTGATTTAAGATATAGCTACTACCATGCATTGGGCCCTGAAATATGACCCCGCTCGACTTCTTATTCACCCTAGCTCTCTGTCCAGGAGTTGCAAGTAGTTTCTGGTGTTTGTAGCCTACTGGAGGTCGTGGACAGCACTGACCGTAGGGGTGGGCTGTGATGCGGTAGGTACGTGGCACGGTGTACCGAATACCCGTTAGGTATCTCGGGAACCCTGTTCACATCGTTCGGGGCCGTATGGGAAACCTCGGCCGGACTCCTTGCGGATGGAACCTGGATAGGCGATAAACCTGGACTAGAGACTTAGGTGTTTAGGTAGGTCGTGGTCTACACCCACGTCGGCTTTCGCTTGAAGTCTGCCGAGCACATGTCGTGTGCAGACGCTAAGTGGTGGAAACATGTATGAAGAAGTACACCCCTGCAGGGTTATCATGATCTATTCGAATAGCCGCGTCCGCGGTATAGGACTAATTGGTTGCCTATACAGTTCATAGACAAGTAAATGGAAACTACTAAAAGCCTCAAGATAAGTGTGAGTGCCGAGGATGGCTCTTCCGTAGGAAGACGGAGGTGGATCCTCGGTAGTGTATTGAAGTGGTGAGTAGTGGACTCGTGTGCGCAAAACCATTTCAAGTTGGAGTCTCGTAGATTAGCCTAGCCAAGAGTCAAAGCTGGCTTGCTGCAAGAACTCCACCAACCCTTCTTGATAATATGCATGTATGTAGGATCTGATGTAAGTCTTGCTGAATACCTTTGTACTCATGTTTCTATAATTTACATTTTTACAGAAGACGCTGCAACCCCTTCTGATGGGTTCTACGTAGACGTTGACATCAATGAGTAGGCTAAGGCCCAGGTGGCGATCCTGAGCTTGTGAAGGACCACGTAGTATAGCTAGGCTTTACAAGCCTCTTTTATTTTACTAGTTGTCTGTACTCAGACAAGTTACTTCCGCTGCTGGTTTGTATGACTGTATGACTTGAATGCTTGGGTCGTGTGACCCGTACCTTTGTGTATGTTATGTATGGCTCTCTGAGCCTTAAATAAAGTACTTGTGTCATAGAGTCATGTTGTGATGCCTTGTTGTGTTTGCACATATCGAGCATATTGTGTGTATGATTGAAATGCTTGGTATGTGTGGGATCTGACTACCTAGTTGTTTATCCTTAGTAGCCTCTCTTACCGGGAAATATCTCCTAGTGTTACACTGAGCCATGGTAGCTTGCTACTGCTCTGGAACACTTAGGCTGGCCGGCATGTGTCCTTCTTCGTTCCTGTGTCTGTCCCTTCGGGGAAATGTCACGCATTGAGTACCGGAGTCCTATTAGCCCGCTACAGCCCGGTTTACCGGAGTCCTGCTAGCCCAGTGCTACAGCCCGGACCCACTTGCTGATGACCGACACGTTCGTTGCTGGGTCATGGATGCCTATCCCTGTAAGCACTGTGCCACTTTGGGTTTACGACTAGTCATGTCAGCCCGGGCTCTTTATCATATGGATGCTAGCAACACTATCATATACGTGAGCCAAAACACGCAAACGGCCCCGGGCAAAGGTAAGGCGACACCCGTGCGTGAGGCCGCAAAGTGATATGGGGTGTTACAAGCTAGATCGATGTGACATCGAGTCGGGGTCCTGACAAAAGTTCCCCCAACCCCAAAGAACCAAGTCCTTGAATGGTCTGGCTAGTTCAATGCCTCTGGTTGGAACCCTTTAGCAATCAGGTCACTCTCAGCCTTGTCCCACAATGGCCGGGCTTTGAGGTAGCCACCTGACCCCATGCGATGGTGATGCTCCTTCTTTGCAGCATTTATCTTGTTTGTCGCTGACAACTTCTTACTCTTCTCCGATGTCTTGTGGGCCACAAATGCGACCCAGTGATCTCTTATCTTCTCAAATCGGCCGGTGAACTCTGGAGTCTTGTTTTTGTCTACATCCATTGATTTCAACTCATTCTTCCACCTACTGAATAGATCTGCTATCTTATTGAGAGCATAAGCCTTGACCAATGGCTCTATAACTGGCTTATCCGGATCCTCCTCTGCCGGTAGGGTGAAATTTTCCTTCAGCGTGGTCCAAAGATCATCTTTCTGTCTATCTTCGACATAAGAAACTTGAGGGTCTTCGTTCTTAGGCTTATACCATTGGTGGATGCTGATCGGGATCATGTCTCTAACAAGAATCCCGCACTCAGCAGAAAATGCTTCCTTGGTCTGGAGGGGTTCAATCGGTTGGCCATCGCCCGCGGTTTCTGTGATCGTGAACCTTTCATCCTGGCGCAACCTTTTCTTTGGGCCTCGTCTCCTTACCAAAGTTTGGCTTGATCCGGAGGGCTATAAAAGAAGAAAGAAGAGTTAATATATGTACATACCAAAACAATTAATGCATCAATTAGCTAGTCAGCACAGGCTTAATTACTCTCTCTCTCTCTCTCTCTCTCTATATATATATATATATATATATATATATGTATATATATATATACCTAGTCGGACTTTGCAACAGCTGATCCCGACTCCGTTCGGTCATCAGAGCCCTCATCACGGTCGCGGGAGCCATCATGATCATGACTTTCCTCCTCCATTGTTCGATCACCGTAGCCTGCTTCCTCTCCATCCAGACCATCGGTTTCATTGAGAAATAACTACAAGACATCACGTCCGTTGCGGATTATGTCCCCCAGTATCTCTTCTTGTTCGAAATCTCTTTGTTGATCCATAGTTTCTGCAAATATTAAAACATGGAAATTAATTTACAAACATGGGAGATGGATATATTAATAGTGGCAAACATAGACCTAGCTAGCTAATCACAACAATTCTAGGGTTTGGGGTGGCCTCGACAATGCTCTTTTAACTTGGTAAATTTGGGTGGCCTCAGCGCTTCTAGGGTTTGGGGTGGCCTCGGCAACGCTTCTAGGGTTTGGCCCAGACTGCCTCTCTCATTAATGTTCGATGTTCGGACCGCCTCTCTTATGAATGTCAAACAAGGGATATAACAAGATGGTGCCATTCTGGATGTGCAGAAAAAAATGGTCCCTATGTTTCCTGATCTCATCTACCCTTCTATATGTCATGTTGTTGAGTGTCAAATGATTCAATACTTTGACACAAGAGAACATGCACATGTAGAATGGTAGACGAGATCAAAAAAATAGGGATCAACTTAATTATGCACTTCCATAATGGGGGCATTCTTGATAAATCTCTTATAAATCTCGAGAGAGTTTGTCAGGTAGGGGAGGGAGGGGGTAGGAGATCGACAACATTTTTTCTATGGTTTGGGTGTTCTCGAGAGTTGGTCGACTGAGAGGGAGTTGATCGACGTCCTCATGTCGACCCCTCGGCGATCCTCGACCCTCGACCCCTCGACGACCCTCGACCCTCAACCCCTCGGCGACCCTTGACCGCTCGGATTCTCTTAACCTTTAAGGGATTTAACCAGATGGCACCATTCTAGATGTGCAGAAAATGGTCCATATTTTCAAGATCTCATCTACCCTTCTATATGTCAAGTTGTCGTGTCAAAGGATTCAATAAAACCATTCCTTCATCATTTCCCGAAAGTAACAGGCGCATAATGGTATGAAGCTCTCCAAAATTGTTTTGGAATGGAGTCCCAGATAGGATAATTAGCTTTTTTGTACGAAGTGCAGCAAGAGCCTTCCGAATATCGCTATTTGGAAGGCCTTTGATGAAATTCGTACCAAAAAGCGAATCATTCTATCAGGAACTCCATTCCAAAACAACTTTGAAGAGCTTCGTAGCGTCACACGCCTGTTACTTCTAGTAAATGATGTAGCCATGG
>NC_041385.1:378276072-378288424 GCF_002162155.2 Triticum dicoccoides
TCAGAAAAAAATGGATCAACTTGTGCACATCCATAATGGGGCATTCCTGTTAAAGGGTGACCCTCGACCCCTAGATGACACTCGACCCCTCGGTGATCCTCGACTCTCGACCCCTCGACCCCTTGGCCCTCGACCCGTCGACCCTCGACCCCTTGACCCTCGACCCCTCGACCCTCAAGCCCTCGATGATCCTCGACCCCTTAACAACCCTCGACCCTCGACGACCCTCCACCCCCTTAACAAAAGCATATATCAACAAAATAATCAACAAAATAATCAAAAATAAATCACAAAGGAGAGGCCGGCCGCCGGACCGAACGGGAAGGGGCGGCGTGCACCATCGGGGCAGGGCACGGGCGCGGGGCGGCGCTTCGACAGCGCGGGTGCGGTGACGGCGACGGCATCGGGGCAGGAGCGGTGCGGCGACGGAGTCAGGGGCAAACGGCGGCGACAACGGGTGTGGGCGACGGTGACGGCGACAGCGATGATAGGGGCGGGTGAGGGCGACGGCGGGGGCGGTGGGCAGCATCGAGGAGGTCGGGCGCGAGGGAACTGCGGGATGAAACTAATTTTTTTTCCAAGTCCTACTTATATACCTAGAGCATTAGTCAAGTACTGCATGCAAATTAGAGAGGAGCATAGCACCTCAGCCGCAATGCAACTTATAAACAAGTGCTGAGCTGTCTCAGCTCGTGAGGTGGGACTAAACTCCAACCACACGACCGTTGTGCAACGGCCTTTTGTCACAGTTGGTGGCACCAACCGGGACTAAAGGGGTGCATAGTACCGGTTCGTGGCACCAATCGGGACCAATGTCCCCCTTAGTCCCGGTTGGTGCCACCAACCGGGACCAAAGGCCCCTGCTTCTCGCCCTTTGGGAGCTCAGCACCAACGGGGACTAAAGGCGGGGCATTGGTCCCGGTTGGTGCCACGAACCGGTACTATGCACCCCTTTAGTCCCGGTTGGTGCCACCAACTGTGACAAAAGGCCGTTGCACAACGGTCGTGTGGTTGGAGTTTAGTCCCACCTCACGAGCTGAGACAGCTCAGCACTTGTTTATAAGTTGCATTGCGGCTGAGGTGCTATGCTCCTCTCTAATTTGCATGCAGTACTTGCCTAATGTCGGTGTCAAAACCGGCGGATCTCGGGTAGGGGGTCCCGAACTGTGCGTCTAGGCGGATGGTAACAGGAGACAAGGGACACGATGTTTTACCCAGGTTCGGGCCCTCTAGATGGAGGTAAAACCCTACGTCCTGCTTGATTGATATTGATGATGTGGGTATTACAAGAGTAGATCTACCACGAGATCAAGGAGGCTAAACCCTAGAAGCTAGCCTATGGTATGATTGTTGTTCGTCCTATGGACAAAAACCATCCGGTTTATATAGACACCAGAGAGGGCTAGGGTTACACAGAGTCGGTTACAATGGTAGGAGATCTACATATCCGTATCGCCAAGCTTGCCTTCCACGCCAAGGAAAGTCCCATCGGGACACGGGACGAAGTCTTCAATCTTGTATCTTCATAGTCTTGGAGCCCGGTCGATGATGATAGTTCGGCTATCCGGACACCCCCTAGTCCAGGACTCCCTCAGTAGCCCCTGAACCAGGCTTCAATGACGATGAGTCCGGCGCGCATGTTGTCTTCAGCATTGCAAGGCGGGTTCCTCCTCCGAATAATTTATAGAAGATTGTTAACACCAGGGTAGTGTCCGGCTCTGCAAAATAAATTCCACATACCACCGTAGAGAGAATAATATTTACACAAGTTCAATCTGCTGACGTATTTTGTGGCGTGACGTCACACCACAACCAAGCCTTTACTCGAATCATTTTTATTATACCACCTCCGCGCATTTAGCGAAGCGGTTTCCTTGGTACGTGTTGTCGAAGTAGAGATCGTGTTCCCCTTATTGCGGGATTCTCATCAATACGGACGTGGATAACCCAACCGCGCCCGTTGCCATGCCCCCTCCATCGAAGGCGGGTTCCAAACGGTCATGGGGATGGCTCTTGGTATTCTCCCTCTTTATAATGAGACCAAGGCCCGTTCTTTTTCTTCAATCCTCAATTGAATCCGCCCCTCGCCCCGAGTTCCAACACCCAGGGCTCCAGATTTGGGTACTTTCGACCTTCAACAATGTCTGGCTCCGATCTACGAGGCCGGTGGATGCCCTCCTCCGTCACAGAAGAGGACGTGCTAAAGCTGAGAGACGCCAGGTACTTAACCTACGAGATTTCGCATAGGTTGCCTGCCCAAGGGCAAGTTATTCCTACTCCCGAGCCCGGCGAGAGTGTCGTGTTCGTGTCTCACCTCCGTCGTGGTTTAGGCTTCCCGATGGATCCCTTCGTGAGGGGGCTCATGTTTTACTATGGGCTGGAATTCCATGATTTGGCTCTGGAGTCCATCCTCCACATCTCATCATTCATTGTCGTCTGCGACCGCACTACCCCTCACTTCGGCTTGTGGCTCAAAACCTTCAACGTGAATCCGAAGATGATTGAGGGGCGTCAGGCAGAGTGCGGCGGGGCGGTTATAAGCAAGAGGGACGATGCTCCATGGCCCGAGAGCTCTTTTCAGCAGGAGCTCGGCTTGTGGCAACAGGAGTGATTCTATATCACCGCTCCCAGGGGCAGCAGGTAGAGGCCGCCGCCCGCCTTTCGCCCGGGCCCTCCACAACGGCTGACGTCATGGGTCAACAAAGGGCTTGACTGGGGGCCGTCCAAAGACGTACCCTTGTTGCAGGGCCGGATTCGAGACCTCCAAGAAAGGGAGATCAATCTGGTTGTAGTGGCACGGGTTATGTTGATTCGGCGCCTTCTGCCCTGCAAACGTCGCCCCCTCCGCCTGTGGGAATTTAATCCGGAGGGACCACGAGCTCTCCAACACTTCATGGGTTTGACACCCGTGGAGATGTACAAACTGTTCTTCGGATCACAAGAGATGCGTCCGGACTTGACCGAGGACGCTGGCCTAAGCTGCAATCGCCCGGATACTCAAGTAAGTAGCCCTATGTCCGGGCACATTGTCCATTTATTTATCATGGGTTTGCCTTTTAACCAGCTATCCCTTCGACAGGAGTGGATAGCGCAAGCAAAACTGATACGGTGTCCGCCCCACCCCCTCCCTGAGACCACGGCGGATCCCGTGTTAATCAAAATGTTGGAGGTTGCACCTTCGGAGGAGGGCGAAGGGGGGCACAGGGAAACTACCACCTCTGCTAAGGAGGCTTTCAGTAAGGGGGGGATCGAGAATCCCTCCCTCCAGGGGGAGAAGAGGACCGCTTTCGAAGACCCGGAGGCCAAGGCCTCAAAGCGGGGAAAGAAATCTGCACCAGAAGGTCCTGTGCCGGGAAGAGCTCCAGCCGCACAGTCTCCCCAAAGGAATCAGCCCTCCAGCGAGCCGTAAGTAAAAAGGGGAATTTTTTTAATAGGGGACACCCCTACTTTATTTCTAAGGGTAACCGAAGTTTTCACCTTGTAGTTCGGATCTCAGCCCTTCTCGGCAGAGCTCATCTTCGGGGGACCTTCGTTCGGAGATGTGGAGAGCGAAACGCCTCCATCTGCCGCCCCGTCGGGCGGGGCGGACGACCCTAAGGTGTCGTCACAGAGGGTCTCCCCGAGTCCGGCGGGGCCGGGGAGTTCGGCACCCACTGGAGTACGGCCGGTGGAGCTGCAGGATTTGCTCGAGAGGGCGTCTATCTCAGAAGATCACCGCACATTAATGAGTATGGTGATTGAAAGGATCTCATCCGCCGAGAGCGGGTTGCATGAGGCCGTCAGAAGTTTGCTGATGGGGTTTGAGGTACGCAAAAAATGACATACCTTTTGACAGTTTTGCACATGGAGTTCTCCCTGTATAGATAGTAGCCCCTAAGACTTGGTATGCTGTCGAAAGCGACAGCGTGCCAAGGATCATAATCTCAGTTATAGAATGTCGCCTTTCCTCTGCAGGTGGCGGAATGTTCGGTGGCCAGCCGGACTGATAGAGTTGCCGAGCTGAAGCGGCAACTCGACGTTGCGGATGCGGACATCGTGCTGGTCAATAAACGACTTGACGAGTCACAAGGTAGGTGGTCTCTCTGCGGTCACCTAGTAAGGGAGCTGATGCCCGTTCCTTACAATTTGTATGCTTGATACAGATGGTGCTGCTGGTGTGGAAGACCTTCAAGCAGAGCTTGCTCGAGCCAAGGAGCAAGCCAGGAAAAGTGATGTGGCTGCCTCGAAGGCAGCGGAAGAGCTAAAAGCCGAAAAGGCTGCTCACTGCCGAAGCAGGGAGGAGATGGCCGGAATAGCCGTGAAATTAAAAGATGCTACCGACCGCTATAAGGTTCTTGAAAGAGAACGCCGACCGGAGCAAGAGGACCTGAAGAAGGCCGCCGCCGAAGCCAAGGATGCCTGTTGTGCGATGCGGGCTATGAAGGAGGAACTGCGTCAGGCTGGAGACATTGCGGCTGGAAAGCCCTTTCTGCTGCGTAGGAAGTTCACGGATCCGAAGTATGCTCAGTTGGGCTAATTGTGGGGTGCGGAGGATCCTTATCTAGATTTGGCGGCGAGTGCGGCGGACGCAGTCGTGCACTTCCGAAGCCAGAAGGATCACGAAATGGAAGAGCTTTTCTGGTCTCAATTCCATAGTCTGGAGCGTCCACTTCCGTTGACTGATCGGTTGGCTGAGTGGGCTGAGCTGAATAGATTGCCAGACTTGCCATGACGGATGTGGTGGCTCATCTGTGGCCAGAAAGGCCCAAGCCGGAGAGCTATTTTGGCTTGTCGCAGCAATTTTTGGGGCGGTGCCGCATATCATGGCGATGAAGCGGTCGGCGTGCATAGAGGGTGCACGGATGGCTCTCGCCCCGTGTTAAGACATACTGGGCGGAGATGGATGCCACCGATGTTGCATCCCGGGGTTCGGACAAAAGCCGATTACCCGCCGAGCACTATTTTGAGGAAGTCCTGCAGGGCGCTCGTTTAATAGAGTCGTAGTGCTCAAAAGATGTTATGTTCAAATGACATGTATGATTTGTGAGATCATGTTTATAATGTAACGACTTTTTATACTTGTGCGTTCAAGTATTGAACTATCTCCTGTGCGGCCGTATATGTATGTATAACCTGAAAGATGGCAGTCTTTGGCTTCAGCCCACACGCACATGGTGCGGGGGTGTTTGCAAAAAAAAGGCGCTTTTTCACACTTAATCCAACGTCTTGGTCCTTTGAAGGAGGTGATAGCATAGCAAACTAGGCAACCGGACTATAATGCTTTATCACTTTCACTTAGCCATAGGAGCTCGATGGTGGGGCTACTATATAGCCCCTAGAGGCACCGCGCTCTCCGAACTCGGGGCGCGTATGTGCCTGACCGGGAAGCGGTCCTTCATCAAAGCAGAGTAATTCTAAACATTCCAGTAGTCGATCGAGTGGTTGACCAGTCTCTCGCTATATCATGACAGTCAATTTTCGGCTTTCTCTACTGAGGTGCTCGCCCGGCCGAACCGGGGCACAATCGCAGTAGTTCTCCTGGTGCCGCCTTAGCCGATGGAGCGGAACGTAAGGCAGCAAAACGCAGGAGCTGGGCAAACCCAACATTTAACCAAAGACATGATTCGGAGCTGATGCATATAAGGCCTAACTCGAGACGCCGAACACTCCCTGAGGTATTCGGTCTTTATGATAACGGGCAGAATAATGCCCTAAGCCCCTAGTGTCCAGGTACGGGCGAGAACTTCTGACATGACCGATGCCAAAACGCCAGCCTCCTCCTCGGTTGTGGTAGGAAACTGGGGGATGTGTATTCAACAAGAGACAGTAAGAAAGGTTTACGCAGGGTCTTAATCTGAAAAGAATCCTTGCAACGGGTCCCTGCTGCACGTCTGCGCATGTGTCTCCGTTGTGCTGTATCCTGGACGGGTGTAGCACGTGCTTCATCTATAAAAGAGAAGAACTTAGTTTGGAAAAAATATCGTGCAAAAGATGTATTTAAATAAAGTATGATTTGGAAGATGAATAAAGTTGAGCTTTATTGGCTCTCATTGTTTATACGTGCAGCCCCTTGTAAAGAGGTATGCGGCTGGGAAGCCCCTTGTTTATTTATGCCGGACTTGCCTAACCGTGTCCGAGGTCTGAATGACCTGTTTTTAGGGACTTTGACCAGCAAGGTCGGATTAGTGTGTGGCTGTCAAGGCAGTCTCATGTTTTCCGTGGTCGAGGAACACTCGGAGTTACCTTTTAATGAGATTATGCCGCGTGGACTGGGAATTTTAAGCGTAATAGACGCATAATGTGGTATTGCGTTAAAGCGGGCGAAAGCTTCGCGTCCCAGTAGTGCTTGATGGCTGCTTTTGAATGGGGTGATATGGAAAATGAGCTTTTCGCGACGGAGGTTGTCGGGTGAACCGAACACAACCTCTAGTAGTACAAAGCCTGTACAATTGGCGTAAAGGCCTGGCATCACTCCTTTGAAGGAAGTGCTGCTACGGCGAATTTTGGTAGGGTCTATCCCCATTCTACGGATGGTGTCCTGGTATAGCAGGTTTATATCGCTGCTGCCATCCATTAGGACTTGTGTGAATTGTAGTCCGTCGATTATGGGATCCAATACCAAAGCAGTCCCTCCTGCGTTTCGAACACTTTTAGAGTAATCCTGATGGTCGAAAGTACTTGGTTTAAACATCCAATTTCGGGACTCTCCTGGGGTGGACCGTGCGGCGCGTGTTTTAGCAGGTGCCGCACTGTTTTTCCTTGTTATCACATGAAGTGAGTTCACTGTTTTGACTTCTAGTGGGAAAGTCTTCTGTTTTCCAGCGTGCTGCTTGTGGGGTTCGTCGTCGTCTTTGCTTGGTGTGCCGAGCCCCTTGTGTTCGGCGTTAAGTCGGCCGGACTGCTTGAAGACCCAACAATCTCAGTGGGTATGGTTTGCAGGCTTCCCGGGGGTACTATGGATTTGACATATCCTATCCAAGATTTTGTTTAGGTTGGATAGCTCATCACTGTTGTCCTTAAGAGGCAGTGTTTTATTATTCGGCCAAGAGCTTTTGAACCCGGCGTTGACCGCCGTGCTATTTGGTCCATTTTCCTTATTCCTGCGCTGATCTTTTCTGCATCGTGATTTTCCATTTCCATCCCTGACCTCGGATGTACTCGGGTCACTGGTGCTGCATCTTGCCAGCCAGCTTTCTTCCCTCGTGCAAAAGCAGGTCATGAGGCTTGTTAGCACGACCATTGTTCTTGGTTTTTCCTGGCCGAGGTGTCTGGTGAGCCATTCATCTCAGACGTTATGCTTAAAGGCTGCTAAGGCTTCGGCGTCCGGACAGTCGACTATTTGGTTCTTTTTGCTGAGGAACCTGTTCCAGAATTTGCATGCTGACTCTCCGGGCTGTTGAGTTATGTGACTTAAATCGTCTGCATCCGGAGGGCGGACATAAGTCCCCTGAAAATTTGCTTGAAATGCATCATCTAGCTCTTCCCAACTTCCAATGGTATTTTCTGGGAGGCTTTTGAGCCAATGCCGAGCTGGCCCTTTGAGCTTGAGGGGTAGGTATTTTATGGCATGGAGATCGTCTCCTCTGGCCATATATATGTGTAGGATAGAATCCTCAATCCAGACTCCGGGGTCTGTTGTTCCGTCATATGCCTCTATGTTTACGGGTTTGAATCCCGCTGGAAATTCATGATCCAGTACCTCATCGGTGAAACATAGTTGGTGTGCGGCGCCCCTGTATTTAGGTGTGCCGTTTTCTTCAAACACTCGGCGGGTTGTGTTGCTCCCTGGAGTCTTCTTTTTTGGCCCATAGATGGACCTGACCGGGCCATCCTTTTTGCGAGGATCCTTATGTGGATCGTGTGCCGGCTTGTGTGCGGCGCCGCCTGCCGCTCTTAGCCTGTCATCTGGTCGTCTATCCGGCCAGGCGGCCTCTTTCTTTTTTGACTGTGGGGGCTCTACGGCCTCCTCATCAAATTCGGGAAATAGCTTGCGCTTCGGGTAGCTCTTTGCCAGGAGACTATCGCCGTATTTATCTGCGGTATTGAGCACTTTGCTCCATCTCATTCTGAGTGCGTCCTCTGCTGTTTTGAGCTTCTGCTTTTGCTTCTTCAAACTTCTTGCAGTGGCGACGAGCCTTTTATGAAGGTTCTTATGCTCTGGTGATGTGTCCAGCGTGAGATCGTCTGGACTATTGGTTTCGTCGGGGATGGGTTGCTTGTCCAATTCATCCTGTTCGGATGGTTGCTTGGTGGCATGTTCGTCGTCCACTGCTTCGTCCTGCTCTAAGGCTGGGTCAGTATGGGTGCCGTTGTTATCGAGGCGGGACTTCGGGCGGCTCTTGCGTCGCTGTTTTGGTTGTTTGTCGGGGGAGTTATCCTTCGCCACGTCCCGTTGTTCCTCGTTATCGCTTCCTTTTGGTGTATCCACCATGTATACGTCATGAGTTGAGGTGGCTTTCCAGTTCCCAGTAGGCGCTGGTTCTTGGTCGTCTCCGGTATCGTCGTCCATACTGTCGATGTGTTCGGAGTCGAAGTCTAGCATGTCGGTTAGATCGTCGACAGTGGCTACTAAGTGGGTGGTGGGTGGGCCTTGAATTTCTTCGTCGTCCGCATCCCAACCGTCCTGGCCGCAGTCCGGCCAGGTCTCTCCTGATAACGAGAGATACTTTAGCGAACTCAGGATGTCGCTGAAAGGTGAGTGTTGAAAGATGTCCGCAGCGGTGAACTCCATGATCGGCGCCCAATCAAATTCGATTGGAGGGGGCGCGGGAGGTTCGGAGTCCGGCAAGGAGTCCGGCACCTCGGAGTCACGAGCTTCACAAGGGATAAGGTCAGTATTCGGCTCCATCGCCGTAGAGGTTGCAGCCCACGAGGCGGTGTCTAGCCACCCATCCTCGATCTGCGCAGCCGACTCCTAATTGAGGGTCGGAGCGGACTCGTGTGCGGCCTCCAGGGCACTGTCCGGCTGCAGAGCTAAATCATGCCCATCGTGACAGTGCGGCGCGCTCGGCTGTGGCTCGAATCCATCGAAGATCAAGTCTCCGCGGATGTCAGCCGTGAAGTTCAAACTTCCAAATCTGACCTGACGTCCAGGGGCGTAGCTTTCGATCTGCTCCATATGGCCAAGCGAATTGGCCCGCAGTGCAAAGCCGCCGAATACGAAGATCTGTCCGGGGAGAAAAGTCTCACCCTGGACTGCGTCGTTGTTGACGATTGAAGGAGCCATCGAGCCTATCGGTGACGACACAGAGGAACTGTCAATGAAAGCACCGATGTCGGTGTCAAAACCGGCGGATCTCGGGTAGGGGGTCCCGAACTGTGCGTCTAGGCGGATGGTAACAGGAGACAAGGGACACGATGTTTTACCCAGGTTCGGGCCCTCTTGATGGAGGTAAAACCCTACGTCCTGCTTGATTGATATTGATAATGTGGGTATTACAAGAGTAGATCTACCACGAGATCAAGGAGGCTAAACCCTAGAAGCTAGCCTATGGTATGATTGTTGTTCGTCCTATGGACTAAAACCATCTGGTTTATATAGACACCGGAGAGGGCTAGGGTTACACAGAGTCGGTTACAATGGTAGGAGATCTACATATTCGTATCGCCAAGCTTGACTTCCACGCCAAGGAAAGTCCCATCCGGACACGGGACGAAGTCTTCAATCTTGTATCTTCATAGTATTGGAGTCCTGTCGATGATGATAGTTCGGCTATTCGGACACCCCCCAGTCCACGACTCCCTCACCTACCCTTGTCACTGCCATGTTGGGCCTAGTGGGCCTACGGGCCTACATCCTGGCCCATGTCCAGATGGGTTTCTAGTCGTATCAAGGCCGTGTGGCCCAGTAAGCGGCATTTTTATAATTTTTTCCAATATTTTTGTTTTGTTTTTTGCATTATCTATTTTCTTTCTTTTTTTGCTTTATTTTTTAATACTTTTTGCTTTTAGGTAACAAAAATTATAAACTTTTTGTTAGTGCCATTTGTTTTCCAATTTGAATAGTTTAAATTTGAATTTTTTGAAATTTGTGTGAATCACTAGTTTTTTAACAACTTTACTATAAAAATAGATTTTGGAGTGATTCTTTTTCTTGCTATTTAATATTACTGTGTTTTATCACTAATTCAAAAACAGATTTTGTTATTTTAGTTTCTAACAAAAAAATTCTTTATGATATTTCTTTTTGCTATTAAAGTTTCTAACAAAAAAATTTCTTTATAAAAATTTGTTTTGCTTTTAACGTTTTGAACAGAAAATACTTTGATAATTTTGGTTGCATAAATTTTATATAATTTTAGTTTCAATAATACTAGAGGTTTATAAATGTTTTTTAGTTGATTCCTTTTGCTATTGGAGTTTTATAAAAGCTTTTTAGTTTATTCTTTTTGCTATTGAAGGATATTATAGTTTTTTTAGTTGATCATAACAGAATATTTTAATTGATTATTTTAGTACATTCTTTTTGCTATTAGTTCATTCTTTCAGCTAAATGACCCTTAAATTGAAAAGCACTACAAATGAACTGTGAAAAGGTTGAAAGTTGGCATGGTATCATCATGTCACCCACATAGCATGTGCTAAAAAGTTGAGAGGGTTACGACAAAAACTGGATGCACTTCATGTACAAAACAGACAATCTCTTTGGAAGTATTAGGGTTTCGGACGAAAACTCATGTGTTACAAAGGGATTTCATTTCTTCACATGTTACTGCAGTGATATTCAAGATCAAAGGCATCATCATAATAGTTGTGGATAGAAAGTCTTCACTTTTTCTTCGCTTATGTCCTTTGCTTATTGCGCCATAACCATGGATAATCTTCACCGTTTAATAGGGTGCTTGGCTCAGCCTTGACTTTGAAGGGAGGAATTTCATGAAACTTTTCACAATCTTCAGACATGTCTGTCTTGCCCTCCAATCCCATGATGTCTCTTTTTCCTGAAAGAACTATGTGGCGCTTTGGCTCATTGTATGATGTATCCGCTTCCTTATCTTCTCTTTTTCTCGGTTTGGTAGACATGTCCTTCACATAGAAAACCTGCGCCACATCATTGGCTAGGACGAATGGTTTGTCTGTGTACCCCAGATTGTTCAGATCCACTGTTGTCATTCTGTACTGTGGGTCTACCTGTACCCCACCTCCTAGCAGATTGACCCATTTGCACTTAAAGAAAGGGACCCTAAAATCATGTCCATAGTCAAGTTCCCATATGTCCACTATGTAACCATAATATGTTCCCTTTCCCCTCTTGGTTGTTGAATCAAAGCGGACACCACTGTTTCGGTTGGTGCTCTTTTGATCTTGGGTGATCGTGTAAAATGTATTCCATTTATCTCGTACCCTTTGTGATATACGGCGGAACCCTAGGGGCCGATCTTTCACGTTTGGAGTGGATCCTACGGGGAACACGAAGAACGCGCGGAAGAACACGAGGGAAATCACGAGGGGAAAACGAGAGAAACACCCAACCAACGAGAATATGATCACACATGTGCTAGATCCAAGAAACACATAGAGATACATGGTCCAAATCCAACAAAGGACGATACAAGTGGCGGTAGCTCATCTCCGAGAGGAGGTGTTGAATCCACGAGGGATCTTCCTGTAAAGGGGTCTTGAATCCTTGGTGGATCTTCTCTGAAGAGGCCACGGTCTCTCATGAGGAGGATATCCGTATGGATGAGCAAAGCTCTATCTCAGATGAGCTAATCCTTTGCTAACCGTAACTAGGAGGAGGTGGGGCAGTATATATAGTGCTAGCCCACAAAGGGGTAAGTGAGAGGGGGATACATGGTCCCTTGGCCCGTTCTCTGTGCACAGGCAGGTGCCAGATGTCCGTGCTAGGGGCCGGATGTCCGGCGGCTCACGAAGATCCGGATGTCCGGGCCTTGGCCGGATGTCTGGGCTGGAGTTGCCCAATTCTTCTGCTCTTTGGATAGGATGCACCGGATTTCTGGGCAGGCGCCGTATGTCCAGCCCATTGCGGGGCGCCAGATGTTCGGGAGTCGGTCGGATGTCCGACCGCTGTGGTTTGCCAGGTGTCCGTCTCTCTCTGGTCTTCTTCTGGATGGTGGCACCGGATGTTCGGGCTCCTGCCGGATGTCTAGTCGCTGTAGCTACTGGCACTTCTTCCTTCTTCTTCCTTTGCTTCCGTGCACGCTTGGCCTTGGTCCTTGGGTTCTCCATCGTCTCCTCGAGTGTACCTGAGTAGCCAAAAGGTCCGCGCTTTAAGTAGCAACCACGTCTCACGTGAATGGAAAGGGGAAGCATTTAGGAACGGGTTCACCTTGTGTCCAATGGCGCATAGTCGAGGTCTCATCTTATGTATCCTTGGGGCTTGGGGAGTAGTCGGAGTGTACATGGGGATGAA
>NC_041385.1:378288623-378413809 GCF_002162155.2 Triticum dicoccoides
CCTTGGGAAAGATCCAACCTCGGATCGTGATCCTCATCACCATGGAAGTGGTTATCGTGGACGGACTTGTAGTTGGACGAAGTTGAAGACATGGCGCAATCCAAGTACTCCAAGGTGTCTCCAGAGTGATAGACATGCAAAATGAGCAAACACAAGCGACACTCGGAAATACAACGGTTAGCACACACAAAGTGTCCATCATGTAATAATGAGTCCGTTGGGCAAGATTGTGCGTGACAAAGCGCATGAAGCTTATCAAGATGATCTAGAATGATATGCAAAACATTCATGGGAGCAAATGCAATCATTGTGCACACAAATGTGTTATTAATATGAGCAATGCAACCACGATCCAAAATGATGTTATAATGGGATGGTTTATCAAATGCATGAACATGGCAATGGATGCTCAATATGTGGATAGTATCATGCAATTGATGGTCGACAATATGATCATTATGTATGAATATGCCATCAAGGAAGATCATAACAAATTTGCTAAGGAAGTGAACAAGCTCAAATATCATGGATGACATGGGAATACAAGATGCAACAAGGCAATCATAATGTGGGCCAATCCATGCATAGGGTGCAAACTTGTGGTGAGTATGATATGTCCTGCGAGCATGACATGTGGGAGCACAATCAACAAATATGGAGGTGTTGGTGTACCAATGCTCGATGTCGTGGCATGAGTGGAAGTCCGAAGGGGCATCCAATAAGTCCGAGCGCTCCTCAATGTAAAGGTCCATAGAGCCAATCTCCAATGTCACACCTCCGTTCGCGAGATGTATCATGTGGACAACAAGAAGGAAACAACAATGAAAGAGTGACCCATCCAATATGCGTACTTGAGGATGGCTGAAAGGGAAGGAGTTCACCTTATGAATGTTCCGGAAGATGTTGGAGTTGCACATCATGTATTCCTTCACATAACCAATATGTCTCATGACGGTAATGCCTTGTGAATCCTTCAAAATGAAAGAACATGACAAACACTCGGAAAAACAAACGAGGTTAGCGAAAGTGCAAAACCTATCATTTGTGTGGTAAAATACCCAAAAAGTGTATGCATCATGCTCATCATAAGAAAGTACAAGGGAGCATTTCATAGTATGGAGGCATATGATGCGAGAACAACCAAATGCAATAGTCTTAATCAAACAAGCATGCATCACAAGTAAGGTGTCAAAGTCTCTAAGATCAATAAGTATAGTATGGTTGCACTCAATACAAGTGGATATGAAAGAGGCAAATAATGGACACAAGAGACAATGATCAAGATTTATCATGTGAGAGGCATGAGCATATATGTCATCAACCCAAGAAAGCAAGTAATAGTGGAACATGGGTGATGCAACATAGCAAGCAATCATAGCGATCAAGTCAAGCAAGCTAGTAGTGCGAAGATGCAACATACTAGAGGAAATCATGGCAATCATATCATGTGCGCAAATAGTTGGCATGAATAATTCACATGACATAGCACAAGCATGAAAGCAAGATATGAGAAAAATATCATCAATGTATTGGCGAGAGGCCATATGTAAATAGCAATGGGACATCATGACTCTCCCAACACAACAAGCATCAATAGCATGGGGCACAAAGAAATCATGGCAATAGCAACAAGTATCTCCACCAAGCATGCAAATACACATAGAAATAACATAATGGTGAATCATGGATAGATGCAAGAAAGGGTCACAATTGCATGGCAAAGGCATAGGAGCAAAAATAACATGCAAAGTGAACACGGTAAAATGAGCAAAAGGTGACAAGTGATATATAGCCAATAGCCGTGTGAGAGCCAAGTAGAAGAGATGCGTGAAGGGAACGGTGGTAAGGATAGTCCACGGGATCTCAAACCGTCGTTGCTCTCAAGAGCTTGTTTCGTCAACTCGTGTGATTATGACATTGACGAGTGTTCATAAGTACCTAGACAAAGCAAAGGCAAATGAAAATTGTGTGTGCATGGTAGATGTACACATCATCCATTATGATGCACACGTGCTTTTGTTGGTTAGCACAAAATATCCAATGCTCAAATAAATGAGATGCGTGATATAGAAACATGTCATCCATCATGAGAGGTTTGTTATTATGTATGACATAATGGAGACTCAAAGGATGTAATGCATCATGAGAAATATCTAGAGCATTGTTATTCATGGAATGCATATGGTGCACGCAATTATGGGAATCATTCAAAGTATGAAATGCATCAAGATCTCCTAATATGTATGAGGAAACTATGGGGGTCTCCTCATGAGCATGAGTAGCAACATCATGTGGAGAATATTGGCAACATCCAAAACAATGCATATTTGGAACAATGTGATCATGGCATGACATAGTAGATGAATTGCGCAAATCATGTAAAGGAAGCATGGCAATATCATCACATGAAAAACAAAAGCCAATGACCATCATCTCGTCATCTATGCCATAAGTGCAAATGGGATTGATTTTAATGGGGCATGCATAGTTACTATGTTGAGATTGTAATGATGCAATATGGGAGATCTCACTCATAGCATATGATATCCTATGGAGCATAGCATCACAACTAGGCAACTCAACATGCTCGTCATCATATTCATCATAAATAGGTAAGTCAAGGCATGAAGAAGTCGAACTAGCATGAAGCATGGGAATAGGTGGATCAACATCATGCAAGCAATCGATGTCAAGAGAGTCCACTAGTGGGACAAGAGAAGCACCATCACCTATGTTACCTTTGGAGCATCACTCAACTGTTGTAGGTGAGGTGTTGGAGATCAAGTCGTGGTCAACTTCATCTTGATGGAACCACGTGGGGGTGCATCATTGTCCACCATGGCCATCGGTTTTCCCATTGGAGGGATGGACTCGTCGAGGGTAGGCATGTCGTCATGTAGGAGACCTAGCACCAAAGAAGAAAACACACTAGGAGTAGAGGTTAAGTCGTTAGAAATTATGGTGGCCTCACATGCCGTGTCAACTACCTGACTCACTAAGTGTTGTGGCTCACTCACACCCTCAAAGATGCTCTCACTCATATTGTTGGTGGAGTCACTCAAATGGCACTCAACCTCACACAGGATATGTGGCATGCTCTCATATGTGGGGCTAGTGGTGGTCACACTCATCCTCTCATAGGAAATGCTCTCAATGTCATGTATGGTGGAGTCACTCATCTCACTCATGTGGTGGTGGCTCTCCTCACATGGCACTTGGGGCATCTCAACATATGTGGGTGTCGGAGAGATGTAGGTGCAAATGTCTCCATGCGCGGTCGCGTAGCTTGATTCGGAGTATGTGTCCAATATGGGTGTCGTCTTCATGGTGTTGAAAAGGGTCGCGCTCGTCGCTGTGGTTGAAGGGGATGGCCCTTGCTCGACCGTCTTGTCACCGTCTTGGAGTGGGAGGCCCATATGATGTGGCACCTCATAGCTCGTCTCCATGACCGAAGGGAATTTCCCATGATCGGCCATCTTCCTTGAGGGGCTTCCGAAGATGGAAGTGCTGCCCTAGCTCGTAGGTGGTCGCCTTGGACTTGATGAAGTCATTGTAGGCGTACTCATGGGAAGTAGGCGAAGATGCCGTACATCCGAAGGCAAAGATGCCTTGATAGCACTTAGCGAAGATGCCGAAGTGGTGGTGGTAGCCGTAGCTCCGTCTTGGTGGTGCTCGTCTCGCGGTCTTCTCTTTTGCTCTGGAAGCTTGGACTTGGCATGAAGTAGGGCTTGTTGGGACTTGTGCATTTGCACTTGTGGAGTATATTCATGATGATGATATCGTTGTCGTGCTTGAGCTCGTAGTAGATGTCGTTCATCGTCGACGTTCACATGTTGCTTGGAGGTGACTTTCCCTTCGTGATGATGTTGATCACGAACGTGATGGTGGTCGCCATGGAGATGTGGACGTGGACGAATTGCACTTGCATCGTTTTTGCGCTCCAAAGACTTGTGGCTTGAACATCATTGTCTTGGAGATGACGAAGGGGAAGAAGACTTGATCAAGGCTCGAATCTCCTCCATCCTTGCATCTTGCTCCTCTTTATGTGCGGAAAGCTTCTTGTCGATGTAGTCCCTTTTCCTTGCTTCGGAGTGACGAATGTCGATGGAGATGTTCTCGATACACTCTCGCAATCGTGATTGTGCGCCTTGCATTTGTTGTTGTAGATCGAAGATGGACACTTTGGAGATGTAGTTTTTCACGCCGTCGTTGTTGTCATAGACCGGAGAGGAAATGCCTTGCCTATCCATCACAAGACTCGAGCAAATATGAGTGGGAGAAAGAGAAGAACTATACCAAATGTACCTTGACCGATGTTGAAAATGGATCAATGATCACAAATGTGTAACAAGGAAATAGCACAATTGGTACCAATTCTTATCGGTTCTCACACCTACACAGGTAAAGCTTAAGGTGGAGCTCGATGAGGATAGTGGCACAAAAAATTTATGCAAAATGTTAGCAAGAGTCAATAATGTTGAAAGAGATTCACAAATTTGCAAGTGAAACAAGTAGACCAAAAGTAATGAAAGGTACACGGAAACACACACACGGATAGATAAATGGGGTCGTGCAACCAAGGAATGAGCACAAAATGTGGAATCCACAAAAAACGCTCGTGTTGCACAACTCAAGAGAGATGCTAGCACGATTGCTCAATAGGCAGATACGACACTTGTGCACAATCTATGAGATGCAAAATGTAGCAACTTTTATCCCAAGTATGCTATGTATGTATGGTTCCCGGTGTTTATCTCAAGATGACCCAAGATGATCGGATATGAAAATCTTATGTGCAATGTGGTATGATGCTATGCCACTTGCTTACAAGCTTCTTTGCTCTCTTTCTTTTGCTTAAAAGCTTATTCTTTTTTTTGTATGGCCAATTTTGCACAATGCACAAACCAAGATAGCAATTGTGTATATGCGGGAACAAACTTGTGACACAAGATATGATACCAATATATGCACCACGATCATATGGTATGTATGCTATGGGAAGTATGATCACTAATGTGCACAAGTAACATTGCCGACAATACTCAAATGGCTAGTCTCGATAGGCAAGTAACACAAAATGGCTAGGGGTTAATAATGCAATGGCAAGTGGAATATACAATGGAGGGATACCACGATACCAAGATGATATGGAGGTTACCGTCGAAGGTTTCTCGTATGTACGCCACGGACGGATGATGGTGTAGTGGTCAAAATTGATGACGAACTTGAGGCGATGATGAGTTGCAGTGTTCTTGATGTAGAAACCAAGATGATGGAGACTCATCCCAGAGTAACCGAAACACCTTAGGAAATGGAAAAACCGCGAACTCAAAATCTCAAAAGTCAAATGTCAAAATGGTGGTAGCGGAAAGCGTTGGTGGTTTGCACTTGGAAATGCGAAGTGGAATGATGGGCTACACACGTGTCGAAGTTGAAGTTGCCGTCCCTAAGTATCCGAAACACCTTAGGACACACAAGCCACAACTCAAACAAAATTGGGTTAAGTTGGGGTGGAAATGTATGGTGGGCACGTCTATGCGGAAGTGGTGGTGGTTGTTGATGAAGAAGCAATTGTCCCTAAGTAGACGAAACACCTTAGGAGACTCGAATCACTACTCAAGCAACCACTAATGCTAAGGGCTAGGTTGAGCTTGTTTGAGTTGATCAAGATGGGTTAGGTTGCGGTGATCGATGGTGGCTATGCGGATGATATGGTGGTGGCCCTAGGCAAAGATGCCAATATTCACAAGATTTTATGGAGTCAAATGGTGTTTCAACCTATCTATATGGATGGGGGACCTCAATAGCTACTCAATGAGCTAAAGAATGCGAAAATCGGACTCCGGATGTGAAAGTTATGGGCAAAACGGTGAAACACCGAAGGCTGAAATGACAGCGGACGGACATCCGGGGGTTTGGCCGGATGTCCGGGACCTGATGTCTAGAAACTTGCACAAAAATGCGCTCCAGGAGCCGGATGTCCGGGCTAATGGCCGGATGTCCGGGATGGCCGGATGTCCGGGAGTCGTGCCGGATGTCCGGGCTCCAAATCCGAGGATGAACTCAAGGAACTCGATTTTGGGGCGGAAATTGATGATTTCGGGTGTAAAATTGGAGAGATTTCGTGGATGGAAAGTGGGGAAACTTGAGAAGATGCTAGATCCACTCTAAACCAAGCAAATCCATGGATCAAAATCAACAAAACATCATCAAACCAACAAATCACAAAAAAAATTGGGGGCTAATTTTGGTGGGGATTTTCGGATTTAGGACGAAATCAACAAAATAAAGCTAGAAAACACGGGGTAGGGGCTCCAAAAACGTGATCAACGTGGCTCATGATACCAAGATGATCATGAGCAAGCTGGCTCTGATCCAAGATGATGTAGGGCGGAACCCTAGGGGCCGATCTTTCACGTTTGGAGAGGATCCTACGTGGAACACGAAGAACGCGCGGAAGAACACGAGGGAAATCACGAGGGGAAAATGAGAGAAACACTCAACCAACGAGAATATGATCACACATGTGCTAGATCCAAGAAACACATAGAGATACACGGTCCAAATCCAAAAAAGGACGATACTAGTGGCGGTAGCTCATCTCCGAGAGGAGGTCTTGAATCCACGAGGGATCTTCCCGTAAAGGGGTCTTGAATCCATGGTGGATCTTCTCCGAAGAGGCCACGGTCTCTCACGAGGAGGAGATCCGTATGGATGAGCAAAGCTCTATCTCAAATGAGCTAATCCTTTGCTAACCCTAACTAGGAGGAGGAGGGGGAGTATATATAGTGCTAGCCCACGAAGGGGTAAGTGAGAGGGGGATACATGGGCACTTGGCCCGTTCTCTGCGCACAGGCAGGTGCCGGATGTCCGGGATGGGGGCCGGATGTCCAACGGCTCACGAAGAGCCGGATGTCCGGGCCTCGGTCGGATGTCTGGGCTGGAGTCACCAGATTCTTCTGCTCTATGGATAGCATGCACTGGATTTTCGGGCAGGCACCGGATGTCCGGCCCGTCGCGGGGCGCCGAATGTCCAGGGGTCGGCCGGATGTCTGGCCGCTGTAGAGTCACCTGGCATCCGTCCCTCTCTGGTCTTCTTCTGGATGGTGGCGCCGGATGTCCGGGCTCCTGCGGGATGTCCGATCGCTCTAGCTGCTGGGACTTCTTCCTTCTCCTTACTTTGCTTCCGCGCACGCTTGGCCTTGGTCCTTGGGTTCTCCATGGTTTCCTCGGGTGTACCTGAGTAGGCACAAGGTCCGCGCTTGAACTAGCAACCACGTCTCACGCGAATGGAAAGGGGAAGCATTTAGGAACGGGTTCACCTTGTGTCCAATGGCGCATAGTCGAGGTCTCATCTTATGTATCCTTGGGGCTTGGGGAGTAGTCGGAGTGTACATGGGGATGAACGTGGGATGCTCCGCATCACTTTGTAAGTCATTATAGTCGAAGATGGTTCCCTTGCCAATGAGTACAGCTCGTCGCAAACAATGTTGTCACCCCTGAGATGTGTTTGCAACCAACTGCCGAAAGTCCTTATGTGTTCACATGTAATCCAGTCGTCACACTAGCCCGGGTGTTTGGAGCGCAGAACATTCTTGTGTTCATCGACATACAGGGTCACCAAGGTAGAATTTTGTAGAACTGTGTAGTGTGCTTGAGACCAAGAATGCCCGTCCCTAAATATTATTGAGTCCCCTCCTAGCGTGCCTTTTCCACTCAGTCTCCCCTCATACCGTGATTGAGGGAGACCTATCTTCTTAAGGTCAGGAATGAAGTCAACACAAAACCCAATGACATCCTCTGTTTGATGGCCCATGGAGGTGCTTCCTTTTGGCCTAGCACGTTTACGGACATATTTCTTTAGGACTCTTATGAACCTCTCAAAGGGGAACATATTGTGTAGAAATACAGGGCCCAGAATGACAATCTCGTCGACTAGATGAACTAGGACGTGCGTCATGATATTGAAGAAGGATGGTGGGAACACCAGCTCGAAACTGACAAGACATAGTGCCTCATCACTCGTTAACCTTGGTAGGATTTCTTGATCGATCGCCTTCCAAGAGATTGCATTGAGGAATGAACATATCTCCACAATGGCTAATCGAACGTTTTTCGGTAGAAGCCCCATCAATGCAACCAGAAGAAGTTACGTCATAATCACGTGGCAGTCATGAGACTTTAGGTTCTGGAACTTTTTCTCTGCCATATTTAGTATTCCCTTTATATTCGACGTGTAGCCAGACGGGACCTTCATACTGAGCAGGCATTCAAAGAAGATTTCCTCCTCTTCTTTGGTAAGAGCGTAGCTGGCAGTACCTTCATACTGCTTTGGAGGCATGCCGTCTTTTTCGTGCAAATGTTGCAGGTCCTCCCATGCCTCTGATGTATCTTTTGTATTCCCATACACGCCTAAGAAGCCTAGCAGGTTCACGCAAAGGTTCTTCGTCACGTCGATTGAAGAGCAGACCTCTAGGTCTTTCCAATGGGTAGGTCCCAAAACATAGATTTCTTCTTCCACATGGGTGCGCGCCCCTCGGTGTCATTCGGAACAGATAGTCCGCCAGGACCCTTTCCAAAGATTACTTTTAAATCATTGGCCATGGCAAGTACGTGATCACCGGTATGCATGGCGGGCTTCTTTCGGTGATCTACCTCGCCTTTGAAATGCTTGCCTTTCTTTCAGCATTGATGGTTGGTCAGAAGAAATTGACGATGCCCCAGGTACACATTCTTCCTGCATTTGTCCAGGTATATACTTTCGGTGTCATTTGAATGGTGCGTGCCTGCGTGGTTTCCCTTGTTTGTCTATCCTGAAAGGTTACTGAGAGCAGGCCAATCATTAATGGTTACAAACAGCAACGCATGCAGGTCAAATTCCTCCTGTTTGTGCTCATCCCACACACGTACACCGTTTCCAATCCACAGCTGTAAAAGTTCTTCAACTAATGGCCTTAGGTACACATCAATGTCATTGACGGGTTGCTTAGGGCCTTGGATGAGAACTGGCATCATAATGAACTTCCGCTTCATGCACAGCCAAGGAGGAAGGTTATAGATACATAGAGTCATGGGCCAGGTGTTGTGATTGCTGCTCTGCTCCGCAAAAGGATTAATGCCATCTGCACTTAAAGCAAACCATACGTTCCTTGTGTCACCTGCAAACTCCTCCCAGTACTTTCTCTCAAATTTTCTCCACTACGACCCGTCAGCGGGTGCTCTCAACTTCTCGTCTTTCTTACGGTCGTCCCTGTGCCATCGCATCAACTTGGAATGCTCTTTGTTTCTGAACAGGCGTTTCAACCGTGGTATTATAGGAGCATACCGCATGACCTTGGCAGGAACCCTCTTCCTGGGGCGCTTGTCCTCAACATCACCAGGGTCACCTCGTTTGATCTTATACCGCAATGTGTCGCATATCGGGCATGCGTTCAAATCCTCGTACGCACCGTGGTAGAGGATGCAGTCATTAGGGCATGCACGTATGGTCTGCACCTCCAATCCTAGAGGGCATATGACCTTCTTTGCTACATACGTACTGTCGGGCAATTCATTATCCTTTGGAAGCTTCTTCTTCAATATTTTCAGTAGCTTCTCAAATCATTTGTCAAGCACACCATTCTCTGCCTTCCACTGCAGCAATTCGAGTATGGTATCGAGCTTTGTATTGCCATCTTCGCAATTCGGGTACAACCCCTTTTTGTGATCCTCTAACATGTGATCAAACTTCAGCTTCTCCTTTTCACTTTCGCACTATCTCTTTGCATCAACAATGACCTGGCGAACATCATCATCGGGCACATCGTATGGTTCCTCTTGATCTTCAGCTTCCCCCATTGCAGCATCTTCAGCCTCCCCCATTGCAGCATCATCGTATTCAGGGGGCACATAGTTGTCATCATCTTCTTCTTCTCCGCTATCTCCCATCATAACCCCTCTTTCTCCGTGCTTGGTCCAAACATTATAGTGTAGCATGAAACCCTTATAAAGAAGGTGGGTGTGAAGGGTTTTCGAGTCAGAGTAAGACCTCGTATTCCCACATATAGGGCATGGACAACACATAAAACCATTCTTCTTGTTTGCCTTAGCCACTGCGAGGAAATTATTCACGCCCTTAATGTACTCGGAGGTGCGTCTGTTACCATATATCCATTGTCGGTTCATCTCTGCGTACATCATGAATAGATAACTGACAAAATTAATAGAAGTTCATCATCTCATTAAACCCAAAGTACATACATAATTCTCATTGAACAACATATAGCTCTCTAGAGCATCTAATTAAACCATACATTGAAACTATGTAAAACATTTCAACGCAACAACAAATGCGATCATAACTGCAACCAAGGTAACAATTGATCCAACGGCATAATGATACCAAGCCTCGGTATGAATAGCATATTTTCTAATCTTTCTAATCTTCAAGCGCATTGCATCCATCTTGATCTTGTGATCATCGACGACATCCGCAACATGCAACTCCAATATCATCTTCTCCTCCTCAATTTTTTTCAATTTTTCCGTCAAGTAATTGTTTTCTTCTTCAACTCAATTTAACCTCTCAACGATAGGGTCGGTTGGAATTTCTGGTTCACATACCTGCTAGATAAAAAAATATGTCACATTGCTCAGCATAATTGTCATAAACACTAAATGAAACTAATAGTTATAAAAGAAAATATATATACCACATCTGAATCATAGACAGGACGAGGGCCGATGGAGGCGGATACCAAAACCATCGCACTATATAATAACAAACAATAATAAGTAAGAAAACTACACAAGTATCTATCTAAATCATACAAAGTTAGAACTTTTGTCTTTTAGAAAGAAGATAAGATCAAGAGGCTCACCACGGTGGTGCAGGCGATGAGATCGGCACGGACCAACGGCGGTGAGGACGGGGACAGGACAGGACGGACCGCCAAACCTAGAAAAATCTGGAGGAAAATGGAGCTTGGAGAAGGAGCTTCAAGAGGAGAAAGCTTAAGTGTGGCTCGGGCATTTCACCGAACACCTCATGTGCATCGGAGGTGAGCTAGAGCATAACACACCTCTCCCAAAAAAACAGAGCACTCCACTTCTCTGCTCATGGGCAAGGGGTATATATAGGCATATCATTGGTCCTAGTTTGTGACTGGAACCGGGACTAAAGGACACCCTTTGGTCCCGGTTCAAGCCACCAACCGGGACCAATGGTGGTGGGCCAGGAGAGAGGCACATTGGTCCCGGTTCGAGCCTCGAACCGGGACCAAAGGTGCTAGATGAACCGGGACCAATGCCCCACGATGGCTCGGCCGCCCCCCTGGCTTCACACACCGGGATCTATTGCCGCTTGGGTCCCTGTTCTGGGCTGAACCGGGACTAATGGGCTGGCCCGGCCTGAAACCAAGGTCCTGTTATCTACTAGTGTATGGCCTCCAAGTCTATTTTCCATCATATATTTTATGATCTATAAAACCAAAAACGCAAAAATACCTTGCAACAATTTATTTATATTTACTTTATTTTCCCTTTTACTTATATTTTATATCTATCTCTATTAGACCTCACTCTTGCAAGTGACCGTGAAGGGATTGACAGCCCCTTTTTCGCGTTGTGTGCAAGTGTTTGTTAGTTTGTGCAGGTGCATATATTGGGGACTTGCTTGTTCATCCTACTGGATTGATACCTTGGTTCTTAACTTAGGGGAATACTTATCTCTACTTTGCTGCATCACCCTTTCCTCTTCAAGGGAAAAATAAGCACAAGCTCAAGAAGTAGCAGGAAGAATTTTTGGCGCCGTTGCCCGGGAGGTTCTACATCAAGCCTACCAAGTACCCACCATAAAAACACATCTCTTACGCTTACATTATTTTCCATTTCCCTCTCATTTTCCTCTCCCCCACTACTAAAACATTTTCAGAAAAACACAAAAATATTTGCCTTTCTATTTGCCCTTTTGTTTGCCTTTATGTCTTAGTTGGTTGGTTTGCTCATTTTCTTGGTATAATTGTGTGTTCATTGAAAATCAGAAAAGCAAAAGGTTTATGGATCCACTTAAAGTTTTCTACTTGGATCATCTTTGATCCATATGTGCTCGTGTTCAAACCCCAACTAGTTTAGTTGAGGGAAAATCTTTAGACGAGCATGCTCATTTTATGCGTCATCGTTTGTCTCAAAATGGGGACTCTTATGGAATCAAATAAATTGTTTTCTATGCTATGCTTTGAATCTATGTGAAATTTATTATTTTACTTGTTGCTCAGAGAATGCTAAAAAACACCTTCCGTACCTATGTGATTTTAATAATAATGAAATCCTATCTTATTATGCCAAAGGTGTTTATAGTTACTATGACATTGAACAACTTGAAGAATTTGTTGCTTTTATGGGTGCTTAATAAGTTGCTTCTTTGATTGAAAAGTATGATATTACTCTCTACAAATCTGAAAATTTTTACATACTTAAATATTTCTATGAAAACTATGTTCATAATGCCTAAAGGAATTTATCGAGAGAATGTCCGTTGCTTTGGAAAAAAATAATGATATGCATGAATCTATAGGTAATTATATATGATTATGTTGATTTGATTATCCTCCCTTGATGAACATGATGCTTGATATTCTTATGGCCATCATGCCAATATTAGTTATGCTTATGGAGATGAACTTGCTATAGTTCCTTATTTTAAACATGAAATTATTGCTATTGCACCCATACTTGATAGCTCCTTGAATGAAAAGCATGATTGCAATGATGTTATTATAAATTCTATTAATGTCAATTGTGCTATTAATGTGCAAAACCCCAAGCTTGGGGATACTATGCTATGTCCAGTACTTATTGTAATGATCATTATTGAGGTGATTCTTCTTATGATCTTGAAAATTTATTTAAGCCTCATGATGAATATGATATTGATAACAATGTTTGCGATAATAAGGAAAGTTGGTTTGGAAGAGTGGCAACTCTAGGTAAAAATGATCCCACTACTTTGGAGTATGATCAATCTTATGAATTTTTTTGATAAAAGTGGGCTTGGAGAGGTCATGACTTTATGTGATGATAATCCAACTATTTTGGAAGAGTGTCAACTTTGCATGCATGTGGATCATGAAGAGATTATTTTATGTGATAGTTATATAATGGAACTTGATTATGATCCTACATGTAACTATTATGAGAGAGGAAAATATGGTGTTAGAAATTTTCATGTTACTGAATTACCTCTCGTTATGCTGAGATTGATATTGTTTCTTTCTTCTTCCTTGCATATGCTAGTTTTTGTTTGTCTTGATAGTTTGTTTGCTTATAAAATGCCTATGCGTAGGAATTATGTTAGACTTAAACTTGTTTTTCACATGCTACATGATGCTCTCTTTGTGTTTCAATTGCTATGTTCATGTGAGCATCATTAAAATTATCAATGGCTAGCTAAAAGGCTTTAAAGAAAAGCGCTTATTGGGAGGCAACCCAATTTTTTTTCCTGTTTTATGAAAATACACATTATTACTTATGTAGTAATTGTGCTTTAGTGTTTTAATTAGCGGACAATTATGATTTTGCCCCTAGTTGTGCTAGCCCGTGGGTTTTGCCCTTACTTTTCGGCTCTACTTAGTTTTGGCCTTAGATTTGTCTCAGAGGTCTTGTGAATGCCCTTTGACCGTTTGACCAATACTATTAAAATTCATAGCAAATTCATATGAACTTACAAAAATGCATATAAGATGTCAAAATTATTAGAAAGACATTACCTTTATGCGCTTGTCATTTGCATTCAAGAAAATAGTATTGTTTAAAAACCTGAGGTTATTAATGTTATTAACATTATTAAAAATAAAAAGGTATAAATACACTTTTTTCATGAAAAAAATTACAGGCAAATATAGGTGATGTTTTCTGAACATTCTGATATCTTATTTGCATTCTTGTGAATTCATATCAACACGCTATGAAGTTTCAAAATAATGACGAAAGTCATTTGAAAATTCATAGCAATGTTATATTAACTTAGAAAAGTCAAATAAGATATAAGGATGTTCAACAAACATCAACTACATTTGTATATAATTTTAATTCAAGAAAAAGTATTGCTTATACCTTTTTATTTTTAATAATGTTAATACCATGGGGTGGTTCCGACTAAGGGCGAAAATGCATTTGCCCCTTTAATTAGTGTTTGAGCGAAGTAAGACCATTGGGATGGTCTATGGTGATAGTTGATTTGATCTTGCTGAAAAACAGTAAATTTTGCGCTCATTGCCAGAATTTAAAAAAAATCACAGGAGCATGCTTTTGATCTGAATTTCTTACACAAGATTGATATACAAATTTTCATGATTTTTCTAATTTTCAGAAGTTTTGGAGTTACATAAGTATACGAAATTTCCAGATTACTACTAACTGTTATGTTTTTGGTAGATTCTGTTTTCTATGTGTTGTTTGCTTATTTTGATGAATCTACGGGTAGTATCCGGGGGTATGAACCATGGAGAAGTTAGAATACAATAGATATAACACCAATATAAATTTAGAATGATTGTACAACACTACCTAAAGTGGTGATTTATTTTATTATACTAACGGAGCTTACGAGTTTTTTTGTTGAGTTTTGTGTTGTGAAGTTTTCAAGTTTTGGGTAAAGATTTGATGGACTATGGAATAAGGAGTGGCAAGAGCCTAAGCTTGGGGATGCCCAAGGCACCAAAGGTAATATTCAAGGACAACCACGCATCTATGCTTGGGGATGCCCCGGATGGCATCCCCTCTTTCGTCTTCAATACGTCGGTAAATTTACTTGATGCTATATTTTTATTCACCACATGATATGTGTTTTTCTTGGAGCGTCTTCTATGATATGAGTCTTTGCTTTTTAGTGTGCCACAATCATCCTTGTTGTACGCACCTTTTGAGAGGGACATGCTTTAATCGTGAATTTATTAGAATACTCTATGTGCTTCACTTATATCTTTTGAGCTAGGAACTTGCTAAGGTGCTTCACTTGTATCTTTTTAGAGCACAGAGGTGGTTTTATTTTGTAGATATTGATGAAATCTCATGCTTCACTTATAATATTTTGAGAGTCTTACAAAAAAAGTATGGCAATTTGCTTAGGATATGAATTTGGTCCTAATATGATGGGCATCCAAGAGGGATATAATAAAAACTTTCATAAAGAGCATTGAATATATGAGAAGTTTGATTCCTTGCATTTGTTTTGAGATATAAATATGGTGATATTAGGGTCATGCTAGTGAGTAATTGTGGATTGGTAGAAATACTTGTGTTAAAGTTTGTGATTCCCGAAGCATGCACGTATGGTGAACCGTTACGTGATGAAGTCGAAGCATGATTTATTTTTTGATTGTCTTCCGTATGAGTGGCGGTCGGGGACGAGCGATGTTCTTTCCTACCAATCTATCCCCCTAGGAGCATGAAACCCTAAACCCTAAACTCACCCTTCCACCATTACTAGTCTCTCTAGTACAATGCAACTTCTGCCGGTGCATTAAACCCACCATATACCCTTCCTAAAAACAGCCACCATACCTACCTATTATGGCATTTGCATAGCCATTTCGAGATATATTACCATGCAACTTCCACTGTTCTGTTTATTATGACACGCACCATCATTGTCATATTGCTTTGCATGATCGTAAGATAGCTAGCTTGATGTTTTCATGGCTTGTTCGTTTTTTGATATCATTGCTACGCTAGATCATTGCACATCGCGGTACACCGCCGGAGACATTCATATAGAGTCATATCTTTGTTCTGGTATTGAGTTGTAACTCTTGAGTTGTAAGTAAATAAAAGTGTGATGATCATCATTATTAGAGCATTGTCCCATGTGAGTAAAGGATGATGTAAGCTATCATTCTCCCACAAGTCGAGATAAGGCTCCAGACTTAAAAATAAAAAGAGGACAAAGAGCCCAAATAAAGAAATATAAAGAAAGAGGCCAAAGGGCCCAAAAATGAGAGAAAAAGAGAGAAGGGACAATGCTACTAGCCTTTTCCACACTTGTGCTTCAAAAATAGCAGCATGTTCTTCTTGATAGGGAATCTCCTATTTTATCACATTCATAAACTAGTGGGGATTTTTCGTTATAGAACTTGGCTTGTAAATTCCAATGATGGGCTTCCTCAAATCGCCCTCGTTCTTCATGCGCAAGCAAGTTGCATGCACACCCACTTAGTTTACTTCTGAGCTTTCATATACTTATAGCTCTAGTGCATTCCTTCCAAGGAAATCCCTACTCGCTTGCATTGATATCGATTGATGGGCATCTCCATAGCCCATTAATTTGCCTAGTTGATGTGAGACTTTCTCCCTTTATGTCTTCTCCTCACAACCACCTTCTATTCCACCTATAGTGCTATATCCATGGCTCACACTCATGTGTTGCATGAAAGTTGAAAAAGCTTGACAACATTAAAAGTATGAAACAATTGCTTGGCTTTTCATCGGGGTTGTGCATGATAAAATACTTTGTGTGATGAAGATAGAGCATGGAAAGACTGTATGATTTTGTTGGGATGACTTTCTAAACCATGATATTTTGAGAAGACATGATTTGTTTATTAGTATGCTTGAAGTATTATTGTTTTTATGTCAATATTAAGATTTAGTTTTGAATCTTATGGATCTGAATATTCATGCCACAATAATAAGAATTGCATTGATAAATATATTAGGTAGCATTCCACATCAAAAATTCTATTTTTATCATTTACCTACTCGAGGATGAGCAGGAATTAAGCTTGGGGATGCTTGATACGTCTCCAACATACGTATCTATAATTTTTGACTATTCCATGCTATTATATTATCTGTTTTGGATGTTTTATATGCATTAATATGCTATTTTATATTATTTTTTGGACTAACTTATTAACCTAGTGCCCAGTGCTAGTCGTTGTCTTTTCCTTGTTTTTGGCTTTTACAGAAAATAAATACCAAACGGAGTCCAAACGGAATAAAATTTTACGATGATTTTTTGGATTAGAAGAAACCTCGGAAGCTTAGGGAGGATGCTAGAAGACCTAAGAGGACACCACAAGCCCTAGGGGCACGCCCCCTAGGCTTGTGGGTAGACCATCTAACCCTAACTCTAGCACTATAAACTCCCAAATATTCCCCCTATGTCAGAGGGCATCCCAAAAATACCTTTCCGCCACCGCAAGCTTCTATTCTCGTGAGATCCCATCTTGGGGCATTTTTTGGCACTCCGCTGGAGGGGGATTTGATCATGGAGGGCCTCTACATCAACCTTGCTGCCCTTCCGATGAAGCGTGAGTATTTTACCACAGACCTATGGGTCCATAGCTAGTATCTAGATGACTTCTTCCCTCTCTTTGATCTTAAATACAATGTTCTCCTGAATGTTCTTGGAGATCTATTTGATGTAATCTTCTTTTGTTGTGCGTTTGTTGAGATCCGATGAATTATGGATTTATGATCAGATTATCTATAATTATTTGCATCTTCTCTGAACTCTTTTATGCATGATTGAGATAGCTTTGTGTTTCTCTCCGATCTATCGATTTGGTTTGGCCAACTAGATTGGTTTTTCTTGCAATGGGAGAGGTGCTTTGTGATGGGTTCAATCTTGTGGTGTCCTCACCCAGTGACAGTAGGGGTAGCGGGGCATGTATTGTATATTTGCCAGTAAGGACAAAAAGATGGGGTTTATATCATATTGTTTGAGTTTATCTCTCTACATCATGTCATCTTGCTTAAGGTGTTACTCTATTCTTATGAACTTAATACTCTAGATGCAGGCAGCAGTCAGTCAATGTGTGCAGTAATAGTAGTAGATGCAGAATCATTTCGGTCTATGTCACGGATGTGATGCCTATATTAATGAACATTGCCTTAGATGTCATCATAACTTTGCAATTATCTATCAATTGCTCAATAGTAATTGTTTACCCAATGTATGCTTTATTCAAGAGAGAAGCCTCTAATGAAACCTATGGCCCCCGGGTCTATTTTCCATCATATATTTTCAGATCTATAAAAGCAAAAACCCAAAAATACCTTGCTGCAATTTATTTATATTTACTTTATGTTGCCTTTTACTTATCTTTTATATCTCTATTAGATCCCACTCCTGCAAATGACCGTGAAGTGATTGACAACCCCTTTTTCTTGTTGTGTCACTACTGCAGGATGTTGCTAATGCGACACTATGATCGGAGGCCCTTTGATGAACTTGTGTGCGATGCATTAATTGCAAACGATGATGTAAAAAAATGTCAAAAAAGATGCGAAATGTTTGCGATGGCGGATACATCAAACATGGTTCAGATTACAGTTGCGTGTGCGATGCTTGACAAATGGTTAATCCATAAGAACTATTTGTGATGTGGCAGAACAACAGAAATGGGCGGCTATATAAAGGTGTGTGGGATATACGACATATAGTTCGCTCGGATGAACTATTTTCTTTTAGGGAATGCAACAAAAACGATTAGACAGATCAAAGTGTGTGTGATATATGGTATACGGTTCACTCGGATGAACTATTTTCGATTAGGGAACAAAATAGAAAAGGTTCAACTTAATAAGATGTGTGTGATATGCGGCATAAAGTTCACATAGATGAACTGTTTGTGATGAGTCCAAAGAACACAAATGATTCATGTCAACAAGATGTGTGTGATCCACAGCGAACAACCCACTCGGAAGAACTGTTTGTGATGAGAATATATAACACACATGGTTACTAGAGTTAATTCATGTGCGATTCTATGTGTAGAAAATACTTCGACAACTGCAAAGTAGTTGCTTGCGATAGCTAGGAGTATCGCAATGATGCATATGCGAGTAGTCGTGTGCAATGATTAGTAAGTTACACATGCGTTTCCTTATGGTAACACGTGTGTGATAACACGTGACACCACATACGTTGTCGGGTTGTGTGCTCCACTTAGTCAGCTGCTAGGGGCGAATTATAAAATCCCCAATCCCCTAGCCAACTGCTAGCTATAAATAACCACAACAATGGCCGTCGGCGGGGAATCGCTATTGATTTAGTTGCTGGCAAGTTACCCACACATACCGGCATACCCCCAATGGCCAACGACGAAATGGAATTGCGCGGCGGCGGAATCAAGGCTGAAGGCACGATGGTCGGCTTGGTGGTCGATGGACATGCCGCCACCTCTCCCGACGATGGCCAATGGAACTAGGAAATGCGGTACGAGCAAGCCACCAGGTTAGCCAGGGTCGTCCTAAAAGCTGACAGGGATCACAAGCGGGCAATCCTGCTGGCTCGGTGCAGAGTGCGGCGGATGGTGCGGGCGGTGGAGGAGGGACCTCGACAACGCAAGGACAACTGCGGCAGTTGCAGCCACCACACGAGGCGCGGGCTTATGTCCCAGATAGAGGAGGGCGCAGCGCTAGACATCGCTGGGGCATGCTCTCTCTCCGGTGGGATCAGCTCATTAGCACGTACTATTCTCCTTCACTTACTGGTGGGTTCCATGTCCGCTCTCTCTCTCCTCCCCTTCTACGTTTAGACGCACGGGCAAACACAAAGAACTTGCGGGCGTTGTTGCCATTGACCATATCTGGATGCATTCACAAGTTACGACGCTAGTTTCACGTACTTGTAGTATTACACATGTAACAAGTTTAGGAACAAAAGTGACCATGATGGACAAGTTAGGCTAGTTGTAGTACTATTTATCTACTACTCCATAATAATTAAATGTGTGGATAAATAGATGTATCGCCTAGTGCTTGAACAAGGGGACTGGTCGCGGCCTACAAGTATTTGGAATTGACTTCCCTAAAAAAATATTTGGAATTGACGTGGTATTTAGTATGAAATGTTTGCGATGAGAAGGAATACATGTGGCTTGATGACATTTTATATATAATTTGATACGGCTCTAGCAGAACATTCAATCATCAAACCATAGATTTCATTCAATCTGACTCCGACTGTACATTCATACGACGATCGAACTAAAATAAACAGAAATGATAAATCCCAAATGTTCGGATTTTAAGCATGGCAAGCTGAACATTTTTCATGACAAATTTAGATTACGCGGCGGCGGCGAGGGCGTCTTGTGATGAGAAGTGGCTCCTCTATCGTGCTCTGTGTGTCGTCGGGCCAATAAAAGAAGGCGACAGCGATGGCGACGTCTTGCACCGTTGTTGGCGTACTCCTGGACATTGGCCCTAGCTTCAAGGAAGGCCAAAATGTTCTAGACTTTAGTATCCTGGAGCGAGTCAACTGGCAGGACGAGAAGACTGGTATTGGTGCAAGGAAGTGGTCGACGGCGGTGATCCATGCCCCTGAGGGTGGCACTAGCACCGGTGCAGGGATAGGCACTTGCAATGGCGCGGGGGAGACATTAGTGTGCATGGGCACCAGCACGGGCGCGCGTGTTAGTGCACGCGCAGGCGCATGCGCTGGCAGGTGCACGGATGTGTGAAAGTCGGCGGGGACCTCGTGGAACCCCGTGGCATCAAGTTCGGCGACAATGTACGGCTCCCAGCCCATCAATTCCATGGGGATTGGTGCTGACGCAGTCGGGGCGACGGGAGCTAGAACGGGAGTGGGGACAGGCGCGACGTCTTCCGCAAGTCCAACTCAAGCTCGTCCCAAATTGCTTTATGTTCTTAAGACTCCAGCTGGGTGTCTTCCTCAAGAAACTGGAAGACTAAGGGTAGCCCATCATGATGCGGCATGGCGTATGGTTAGGTCAGGCTGGTTGGAGGTAGACGATAGGAGAATCATAGAGGAAGAGAGAAGATTGTAGCGATACCGGGTAGTACGAGGGTGATTTTGAACTGCAGTGACGGCACCATTAAAAGTGGGGGAAGTTGGAACGAAGGTGGGCGGCGGAGCCTGGTCAAGGGGCTTGCCTCCCGGTGAACCTATGCAGTGGTCTGCTCGCACGCCTCCCATCAACTCACATGCTTGCTCGGACGACACCTGCCGATGAGAAGCAAGATTCGTGGCGGCACGTAAACGCCCACTGTTTGAATAGTGAACCGTCTGCATTAACGTGATAGGTCTTTGTTCCAAAATACCTTGGCTCTTCATTTGTGCAACTTTTCATAAGCAGCTTTTCTCAAATTGAACAAAAAAATTAAGACAGTATATTTGTGCCATATCACGAGAACATGCTCAGTTTCATGAATTTCAGGTCACTTTTGGATTTTCTGAAATTTAAAATCCAAGATTCGAAATAATATCATAACCTCAATCATGAAATAAATTTTTGAAGCGATACATCTTTACTGTTGTAGATGTTAATATTTCTTAAGAAAGTATTTGGCCAAACATTTTGACTAGTTAGACTTGAGGCAAGTTATATATGCAGAGTAAAAGGATAATCCCTCTGTACCAGTGCATTGCCTGATATAGCAACTCTAGTACTAGGCGCGAACAAACGGGGCTCAATTCTGTGCTCATCCTGGTGTAGTACTATTATTACTAGGCAATGGATTTGACGGGTGACCTTGATTAGCGGCGACTGAGGGAATTGAACCTTGCTCGACACGGTAGGTAACGTGGTCTAGTTACTAAAGCATCCCTCCATTGTTCATCAGTAGTCATTATGGACCGGGGACATGAGGGGAATTTACTAGGGCTGTGTAGGATCGAAAGTATGGCTAGAGGGGGTGGTGATTAGACTACTTGACCAAATAAAAATCTAGCCTTTTACCAATTTTAAGTCTTGACAGATTTTAGCAACTTAGCACTAGTCAAGTAAACAACCTACACATGCAATTCTAAGAGTATAGCAGCGGAATGTAAATCATTTCATATGAAGGTAGATGGGAGGAGTTTGGAGGGAGCAAACGCAATGTAGACACGAGATTTTTGGCGTGGTTCCGATAGGTGGTGCTATCATACGTCCACGTTGATGGATACTTTAACCCTCAAAGGGTAACGGCTGCTGAAAGTGCAACTATCCCGGGGTGGTTTTGGTAATGATTAACAACATATAGCTCATTGAACTAATGCCATTTCAAGATAAATATTTCAGTAAAGTTCAATGATTGGCATGGCATGGATTAGGAATGTGGACCCCTCAAAATGCTAAGGACAAAAGATTGGCTCAAGCTCTAAAGTTCAAGACTCTACTTTTTCTATTTTAGCGATCCAAGATCACAATGAGTCTATAGGAATGCCAATACTATTAAAAGGGGATGAGGTGTTGCTTAATGGCTTGCTTGCTCAAAATGCTTAGTGATATGCCAAAGCCCTCAATCACTTTCTCATATCCACATATGTCCCAAACCAAAAGTCAAACTCGGCCCCACCGATTTGATCCATCTGGTGCCACCGAGTTCATTTGACATAGCCACTGCCAGAAACCCTAGTCACTTCGGTCTCACTGATAGGGATCTCAGTCTCACCGAGATGGGATTGCAAACTCTTTGTTTACCTTCGTAACGCTTCAGTCCCACCGAGACGAGCGAATCGGCCCCACCGAGTTTGCCTGACCAACTCCCTGGTTTGCTTATTGCCAAAGTCGGTCCAACCGAGTATGTGTAATCGATCAAACCGAGATTATGTTATGCCCTAACCTTAATGATATCGGTCCCACCGAGTTGACGTGTCGGTCCCACCGAAATGCCTAATGGTCACATTATGAACTAAATCGGTATGATCGAGTTTTCTGATTCGGTCCCACCGAGTTTGGTGAGTTGTGCGTAATGGTTAGATTTTGTGTGGAGGCTATATATACCCCTCCACCCACTCCTCATTCGCGGGGAAAGCCATCAAAACATGCCTACACTTCCAGCATTCATTTTCTGAGAGAGAACCACCTACTTATGTGTTGAGGCCAAGATATTCCAATCCAACCATATGAATCTTGATATCTAGCCTTCCCCAAGTTGCTTTCCACCCAAATCATCTTTCCACTAAATCAAATCCTATGAGAGAGAGATGAGTGTTGGGGAGACTATCATTTGAAGCACAAGAGCAAGGAATTCATCATCAACACACCATCTATTACCTTTTGGAGAGTGGTGTCTCCTAGATTGGTTAGGTGTCACTTGGGAGCCTCCGAAAAGATTGTGGAGTTGAACCAAGGAGTTTGTAAGGGTAAGGAGATCGCCTAATTCGTGAAGATCTACCCTAGTGAGGCAAGTCCTTCGTGGGTGATGGCCATGGTGGGATAGACAAGGTTGCTTCTTTGTGGACCCTTCATGGGTGAAGTCCTGCGTGTATTCGCGCAACCGTTACCCTTTGTGGGTTGGAGTCTCCATCAACATGGATGTACGATAGCACTACATATCGGAACCACGCCAAAAACATCCGTGTCTCTAGTTGTGTTTGCATACTCCAATCCCATCCCTTTATTTTCTTGCAAGTTGCATGTTTTACTTTCCGCTGCTCATATACTCTTTGCATACTTGCTTGAACCATATCTTGATTGCTTGACTTGTGCTAAATTGCTAAAATCTGCCAAGAACTAAACTTTGGAAAAGGTTAAGTTTTAGTTGGTCAAGTAGTCTAATCACCCCCCTCTAGACGTACTTTCGATCCGACAGTTAGTATCAGATCTTTGGTCTCCATTTGCCTTGATTTCCATAGCTTTTGGTGATCATAGCCTTGGTTTCACAACCTAGGAGAGTATGGTGTCTAGCGAGGGAAACTACCACCGTAGAGGTCCTTACTTTGATGGTACTAATTTTGCTAGTTGGAATCATAAGATGAAAATGCATATTCTTCGACATAACCCCGCCATTTGGGCTATTGTGTGTATTGGCTTGTAAGGTGAATTCTTCGATGGGAGAGAACTGAACCGTGAAGCTACTGCAGAAGAGTTGAAGATGCTGCAATACAATGCTCAAGCTTGTGATATCCTCATCAACGGATTGTGCCCCGAAGAATTCAACAAATTCAGCCGCCTTGAGAATGCAAAGGAAATTCGGGATACTTTGATTGATATGCACGAAGGTACCGACTCCGTCAAGGAACCCCAATTGGATGTGCTTCAAAGTCAACTTGACAAGTTCAAAATGAAGGATGGTGAAGGTGTCGCTGAAATGTACTCTAGGCTTGCTCTCATCACAAATGAGATTGCTGGCTTAGGAAGTGAAGAGATGACCGATAAATTCATCCTCAAGAAGATCCTAAGAGCCTTGGATGGAAAATATGATACCGTGTGCACATTGATCCAAATGATGCCCAATTACAAAGATCTCAAGCCAACGGAGGTCATTGGAAGAATTGTTGCTCATGAGATGTCACTCAAGGATAAGGAAGAGCTTCACACAAGTCAAGTGGTGCTTACAAAGCCTCATGTGATGCTCCTACATCATCAAGTGAGAAACAAACCTTCAACAAGGAGCTGAGCCTAATGGTGAAAAACTTCAACAAGTTCTACAAGAGTAGAAGCAAGGAAAGAAGTTCCAAGTCAAGGTCCTACAATGACAAAAGATCTTTGAGTCGTGAACGTAATTGCTACAATTGTGGAAGACCCGGACACTACTCCAACGAGTGTACGGCTCCTTACAAAAGGAGAGAAGATTCACATAAAAAAAGAAGTAGAAGAGAAGAATCACCACCAAGAGAGAGATGGAGTAGAGATGATCGTTACGAACGAAGAACCTCCCGGAGAAGCAAGGATTTGGAAAGGAAGGATAAATCGTCCAAGAGCTACACAAAGCGAAGACATCAAGCTCATCTTGGTGAATGGGTATCCAGCTCCGACTCCGATCATCACTCCGAGAGAACTTATCACTCCGACTCTGAATATACTCAAGGTGAAGGTGTTGCCGGTCTATCACTTGTGTCAACCAACACCTACGACATATTTGACTCACCAAATGAAGGAATTGGAAGATGCTTCATGGCTAAAGTCCCAAAGGTATCACACCCCGAGTATGTTGATTTCAATAGTGATGAAGATGACTTGTTAGGTGATGATGATTTACTTGTTGACAACTCTAGTGATGAATACTATGATGAAACATCAATTAATCATGCTAATCAAGATAAAACAAATGACAATGATAAGGAGAAGACTGAGCGTCCAACTAAAGAACTAAACACTCTTAAGTTAGCTCATGAATCTACCTTGGAAGATCATCGAGAACTTTTAAAGACTCATGAGAAGTTACGCTTTGAAAAGCTCAACCATGAGCAAGAGCATGAGTTTTTAAAGGCAATCAATGATGATCTTCGCAAGAAAAGTTCTTCTTAAATTTCCAAGCGTTTACTCTTATCTACTTAGATGCCTCAAGTAAAATCTAGAAACAAGAGTAAGATAGATTCTTCTTCTAGTAGTAACAATAATCATTCTAAATCCAATATTGTTGCTTCTATTAGTTCTCTTGACTCCACTAATGATTCTCTTAGCCAAGTTACACTTGATAAAGAAAATAGCTTATTGAAGGGAATTATAGAGAAAGGTGTCTACAAGAGCCTTGTTGGAAGTAAGCAATTTGAGGAAATTGTACCCAAGAAAGGAAGGCACCGGAAGAATCAAGGTGTTGGTTTTGAAAGGAAGTACAATGCCAATGGAGTTGAGTGGGAAGAAGATCAATACCCCAAGATGAAGTTTGTTCCCCAACAAGAGAAGTATGATCCTTGTTCTTTCCAGGGGACACAAGCTCAAGATGATCTTCCACCACAAGACCACAAGCAAAAAGGCAAGGACAAGCTTCAAGAGGAGATTGATGCATTTGAAGAAGCTCCCAAGGCCTTGGTCAAGTGGGTTCCCAAGACTACATCATGTTCTACCTCATCAAGTTCCAGTATAACCCCAAGGATTCCCATCAAGATGATGTGGATCCCAAAGAAGAAGAACTACAGAGTTCTTGAGGGTGACTCCGCCAATATACTTCACTCATATCATTTTGGCAAGGACAAGTGCAATCAACTTCCACATCTTGCACTACTTCAAGGAGTCACAAACCCTCTTGTGTGTGCATCACTCTATGCCTATGGATATCCTTGTTTGTTCCTTATGCGACTAAACCATGTAGGTATTGAAAGTACAACTCACTCCAATGGATAGCACCAAAGGATCTACATCAACATTGAGCATCCACATCTTCAACACCTACATGAAGTCATCATCGACAAAACCCAAGGTTAGTTCATCCCTCTTAGGGGGGATATCACATCTAGGGGGAGCTTTACTCTAAGAACTGGGCTAAAGCAACTCTAATGGTGTGAACACAACAATGCTTTATGTAAAAGTGGTAACCCCACTTGAGCTTAAACGATGAGTATGACCTATGATCAAATGTTCTCATTTGACTCCTAAGTCAATATACTCATATATAGATGACCTAGTCATCGCCAATTGCTTGATAGATGCTAGAATAATTGTGCATGATTTGCCACATATTTCATTTACCATTGTATTGTGTGAGCATATTGGTTGCATATTTTACTCATTCGAGGACATCCACTTGTTGTTTTGATTGTTTGGTTCTTTTTCTTTTGCCAAGTGGATGGACAAGAATGCCTAAGAACCTTCTCTAGCTGTCGGTGTTCTGGGAACGAGGGTCCCCAGACTTGCCTGCCTGTGGCCTACGGCGTGGCTCAAGCAGTGGCCCAGTACGGCCCGTCTACATCAACCCAAGCTCAAGACCCACGCGAGGGGCCAAGCCTCGCGGGGCGTACGATGCAAGGCTTCCTTTGGGGCGGCCTCACCAGGCTGGCTCGTGAGGAGTCGGAGAGATCAAGGCAAGCTGTACTTCGCGAGGTGCTCGTGACGCAAGCCATGATGATCGAGACCAGGCGGGTGCCAGGCGGGCGTCGGCCAGCGCAGTGTCCTCATTTCCTCTTTGGTGCAAAGGGGGCAAGCGCATGCGCGGAGTACCGAGGCATCAAGCAAAGGTTTCCATATTGGTGCAATGAGACCAAGACCAACATGAAGGCAGGACAGAGATCACCGTGGAGCCCAGGACGACGTCATCGCCAGTGCCTTTGATAGACGAAGACCAACTTTAGTTAGGATAGCTTGTACTAGCTGTCCCCCTTTCAAAATGGCCATTGTTGGCTCCCTTTCCACTCAATATTTTGGAAGAGGACCAAGGCCTCTATAAATAGAGATAGCCACCACAGTAGAAAGGGGGGGATCCTTCCCAAGCAGAACACCAAACTAGCTTAAGAACACCCCTCGCGAGGCTATTCTTCCTCTGTACTATTCATCATCAGCCCCAGAGCAATCCACCACACCACACACTGGATTAGGTTATTACACCACAACGGTAGCCCGAACCAATATAAACCTTGTGTCCCTTGTGTTGTTCCTCGTGTAGCTTAGATTCGCGGCAAGGTTTTGGGGCGCGGATCGGTAGGTAGAGGATCTTCATGCGCACCCCAGAGTTCGAACCTCAAGGGTTTGGCCGGAACCTGACATCCGACATTTGGTGCGCCAGGTAGGGGTGCGCCGGAGCTCTCCCTTCCATCAACCCGCTCTCCATCAACACCGCACTTCACCTTCATGGCGGACGACGCGCCGCTGGCTCCAGCGGCCGACGACAACCCTGGGGCCAGGGGGCTCAGAGCCTTGGCCCCCGCCTTGCGACAGGTGCAGTGGCCGCACAAGTTCAAGCCAGAGATGCCGTAGCGCTACAACGGCGCGACGGATCCGCTGGCTTTCCTGGTGGCGTACGAGGAGGTCGTCCTCAAGGCCGGGGCGACGACAGGGTTATGGCTAACTGGTTTCCCATGGCCCTCATCGGCGTCCCGCGCATGTGGCTGCTCCACCTGCCAACGGCTTTTGTGGCCTCCTGGGAGGAGCTGCGCAACCTCTTCCTCGCCCACTACGCTGCGCCGGCGCCCCCGGTCACCGCAGCTCTCCTGGGCAGCTCGTAGGCGCCACCCTCGGGCCGCCACGTCAAGTCATTTGTCTGCCAGATTGGCGCCGCCCTCACGCGGCACGGAGCTCCCCCTGGCTGGGCGGCACCCGAGGCCGACCTGACCTTCAGCTCAGACGATCACCCCGTCAACACTGCCTGCTCGGGTGCGCTTCCAATGCTTTGCATGCCCACCATCTACCAGGTGGCCGTCACCAGGACCCTCATCGACGGCGGTGTCGGCCTCAACGTGCTCTTGGTTGAGGCCTTTAGCCTCCTCCATGTACTGTTGGAACGGCTCCAACCCAGCAAGCCCTTCTCGGGCATCGGAGGCGGTACCTCCGGCTCCCTAGGGCAGATCCACCTCCCGGTGACCTTCGGCACGCACGACAACTTCTGCATGGAGCTGGTCAACTTCGACATCGCCTGCATCGGCCTCCCCTACAATGCCATCCTCGGCTACCCAGCTTTGGCCCAATTCATGGTAGCAACCCATCCGGCCTACAACCTCATGAAGATGCTCGGGAGCAGCGGCACCCTCACCGTGGCTGGAGACACCAAAGATGCTCTGCAGGCGCTCAAGATCGCCCTCAAGACAGCCGCGGTAGCGCAGCCCGCCAGCATTGACACCTCCAAGGCCAAGGGGGTTGCGCCAACCAAGAAGAAGCAGTTGTTCACCCAAGACAAGGCAGAAACCAAGCAGGTAGCGGTTGATGAGGATGGGTCCTCTGGCGCCACCTTCACCATAGGCGCCAATCACGACCCCGACCAGGAGGAGGCACTTGTGAAATTCCTTCGCTCGAACAAGGAGGTGTTCGCGTGGGAACCCAAGCAGCTAGCGGGGGTCCCAAGACAGTTGATTGAGCATCACCTGAATGTGTGCCCCAATGTACGCCCTATGAAGCAGAAAGCGAGGCAGCAATCCACCGAGAAGCAGGCCTTCATCATCGAAGAAACCCGCAAGCTGGAAGCGGCAGGTGTCATTCGCTAGGTTCGCAACCCCGAATGGCTCGCAAATCCTGTTGTTGTGCCGAAAAAGGGAGGAAAGGAGCGCATGTGCATCGACTTCGCCAACCTCAACAAGGCCTGCCCACAAGATCCATTCCCGCTCCCTCGCATCGACCAAATCATCGGCTCCACCTCTGAGTGCAACCTGTTCTGCTTCCTGGATGCATCTTTGGGCTATCATCAAATCAAGATGGCGATAGAAGATGTGGAGAAGACGGCCTTCCTAACCCCGTGCGAGGTGTACTGCTACACCTGCATGCCATTCGGGTAGCGCAACGCGGGCGCAACCTTCCAGCGACTGATGCATATTGCCTTGGGCCAAAAGCTCGGGAGAAACATCGAGGCCTACGTCGATGACATTGTGGTGAAGTCTTGGGATGGGAAAACCTTGATCCAGGACCTAGAAGAAACCTTCACGAGCCTCCGTGAAGTGGACCTGCGGCTTAACCCAAAAAAGTGTGTGTTTGGCATTCCTTCCGACAAGCTGCTGGGCTTCCTCATGTCCCACAGAGGAATCGAGGCCAACCCAGAGAAGGTCAAGGCAATCGAGGACATGAGTCTGCCGCAAACCCTCTGGGAAATGCAGAAGCTCGCTGGGCGCGTAACCGTGTTAGGACACTTCATCTCCAAGCTAGGGGAGTGCGCCTTGCCTTTCTTCAAGCTGATGATGAAGAAAGGCACGTTCGAATGGACATAGGAGGCCGACGAAGCGTTCCAAGACCTCAGGAAGTACTTGACCAGTCCTCCTGTGATTGTGGCACCTCACCCTCTCAAGCCCCTGGTGCTCTACCTCGCCGCCACGCCCTACTACGCCAGTGCAACTCTGGTGGTGGTTCGGGAAGAGGGCAGTGTCAAGGCTGCACCACGACCAGCCACGGCCCCGGCCGCGGTAGCACAAGACAGGAAGGCCTCGTGAAGGCCACGGCCTCGGAAAATGGAGACCAGCCTCAACGAGAAGAAGCCCCCAGGGCTGAAGGGGCCTCACCAAGTATCCAAGAGCTGGGGGGCTCCGTCGTCTCAGGAGGTGCTTAACTCTCCGGAGGGCACGGGTTTTGTCAGCACACCCACCCTCGTCGAGCATCTGGTGTACTTTGTCAGCACGGTGCTGCGGGATGCTAGGGCATGATACCCTATGCCGTAGAAGCTCTTGCTTGCACTACTGGTTGCCTCGCGTAAGTTGCGGCATTACTTTCAAGGCCATCCCATCAAGGTCGTCTCGGCCTACCCATTGGAAAGGGTACTCAGGAGCCCCAATTCTGCTGGAAGGGTCGCCGAATGGAACATCGAGCTGCAAGCATTTCAGTTGGAATTCAGCACAAGCAGGGTCGTCAAGGGAGCCGCACTTGTAGATTTTGTGATAGAATGGACAGAGGCGTCGGGGCTCGAAGCAGGCGAAGATCGGTCACTTTCCCCAGGAAGTGTGGCACCAGACGGCTGGGTCATGTACTTCAATGGATCATTCTCGCGACACGGCGTGGGGGCTGGCGCAGTGCTTATATCCCCCACTCAGGACAAGCTCTATTACGCCGTGCAGCTCTGCTTCCAGCATGGCGAGAAGGTCTCCAACAAAATAGCGGAATACGAGGGCCTCATAGCGGGCCTAAAAGCTGCGGCAGTGCTGGGTGTGAAGCGCCTCATCATTAAGGGTGATTCATAGCTCCTCGTCAACTTCTCCAACAAAGTATACGAGCTGAAGGATGAGCACATGGAGGCGTATCTTGCAGAGGTACGCAGGATGGAAAAGCAATTTTGGGGGCTGGAGTTGCAGCACCTGCCCCGCGGCACCAACCAAGAGGCTGATGACATCGCCATGAGGGCATCCGGGCGGTTGCCTCAGGAAACTGGCATTTTCGAGGAACGGTCCTTCAAGCCCTCGGCAGCACCATCACTATCAAGCACAACGCAGCCTCGGGAAGAACTCCCTCCACCACCTGCCACATGAGCCCCGGTCTATGGCCCAACCTCGGGAGCACGCTTACTCCTGGCGCTGGAGCCCCAGGAGGGATGCTGGACTACGGAATTCAAGGACTACCTGATGCAAGGGACTCTGCCAGAGAAGGAGGAGGACGTGGAACGCGTGGCCCGGCAGGCCACGGCCTACTGCATCCAAGACGGAGAGCTCTACCGGAAGCGGCCAAATGATGTTTCTCTGCGCTGCATCTCTAGGGAATAGGGGATGGAGTTGCTGGATGACATACACGGTGGAGATTGTGGACACCACTCGTCATCATGGACCCTCGTCGGCAAGGCGTTTCGGAGCGGGTTTTACTGGCCTACAACACTCAACGACGCAATCGAGCTGGTAAAAGCTTGCGAAGCCTGCCAATTCCATGCCAAGCAGATTCATCAGCCAGCTCAGGGCCTGCAGACCATCCCACTCTCGTGGCCGTTCGCGGTCTGGGGGCTCGATATCCTGGGCCTGTTTCCTCGAGCACCTGGGGGCTACCACTACCTCTACGTCGCCATCGACAACTTCACCAAGTGGGCGGAGGTGGAAGCCGTCCGCACCATACCAGCTGGCTCCGCAGTCAAGTTCAACAAGGGCCTCGTGAGCCGATTCGGGGTCCCCAATCGCATCATCACCGACAACGGTTCGCAGTTCACCAGCAGTCTCTTCAAAACATATTGTGCTAACCTTGGAATGCAGATATGCTACGCTTCGGTGGCACACCCCCGGAGTAATGGCCAGGCCGAACGCACCAACGCAGAGGTCCTGAAAGGCCTCAAAACCAGGACCTTCAAGAAGAAGCTGGAGGCATATGGCAGGGGCTGGTATGATGAGCTCCAGTCCGTGTTGTGGTCCATCCGCACTACCGCCACCAAGTCGACTGGCGAGACCCCGTTCTTCCTCGTCTACGAAGCATAGGCGGTCCTCCCTCACGAGGTCAGGCGTCGCTCCGCACGGGTCCTAGCATTTGATGAAGCGCAACAGGACGCCATGTGAGGGATGGACCTCGTGCTGGGGGAGGAAGACCGTCGGGAGGCCGCACTACGAGCAGCGAGATACCAGCAGGCGCTGCGGCGGTATCATTGCCGCCACATCCGCCCAGGACACTTGAGGTAGGTGACCTCGTGCTCAGGCGGGTGCTCTCCAGGGAAGGGATGCACAAGCTCTCGCCCATGTGGTAGGGCCCGTTCAAGGTTGTTCATGTTTCCAGACCTGGTGCAGCGCGATTGGAGACCCAGGAAGGGGTGCCCATTCCAAATGCTTGGAACATTCAGCACCTCCGGAGGTTCTACTCTTGAAGTAAGGCCCAATGCCTATAAAGAAGGCCCAGTGCCTGTGAAGTAAGGCCCAGTGCCTGTGAATAAGGGCCCAGTTCCTGTAAAGAAGGCCCGGCGCCTGTCAAGCTCACCGCGCCAAGAAAGGCCTGGTGCCTGTGAAGAAGGCCCATTGCCTGTGAAGCTCGCCACCCGTGACACTCTCACGTAATAATGAGTGGGGGTTGTACATGCCCCGGAGTCTCCGGAGTGCCGCCCTTGGGCCTCGACGGCTCTCGCCCACGCCCAGTGGCAGCACTTAGCTCCGCGCTGGTGACAAGACCTCAAAGACTAGACTAGGTGCCGGACATGGTTTTTCATTTCCTTTCTGGAGTTGCCTTGTTCTCCCTTGTTTGAACCTTTATTGGAGTTGCTTCTAGTGTTGTTTGCCGTTCCTTGCCCTTGTTCTCTGTCTTTGGTTTTCACCCGGCTCGTTCTCTCTTTCGCAAGCCTTGCGAGGGGACTACGCGGGCGCCCTCGTGATCCCTTTCTTTCCTGACTTCGCAAGGCTCCCTCACTCAAGTCCACAGCGGGAACACCCCTCCCGGTCCATGCCCCACAGGTATCGCGACACCAAGCGCCGGACCTAAGTTGGCCACCCTTACGACAAAGGTTCGGAAACTATTCTCCCGACTGATCTTTCCAGACCCTAAGACGCCCGGCGAGGCCTCAAGCAGGTGCCTCGTGGGGCGAACGCTACGGCAAACATCTCAAGCTAAGTTATCCCTACGTGTAAGCACATAACCGCAACACCATAACACAGCGCATGGATGATAAAAGCAACATGATAATTAGGGAATCATAGTCTGTTGTATGCCCCCATAGGGCTCCATATTTCTCTCTCTCTTGATGCAGGAAAAGGAGGAAAACAAAATAAAAGCAGCGCGCGTCCTACGACAGCTCGCGAGGAGGGATCCGCACTGTCCTCCCAAGCTCAGTCAGACTCCACGTCGCGCTCCACCGGGGCACAGCGGCGGGACGACCCGCTACCGCCCTCGAAGCGGGCGCGGCGACGTGTTGGCTGATTGCGGCCACCGCTGGAGGAGCTATCACTGGAGGGGGAGCCACTGAAGCTTGGCGAGCTACGGACGCCACCAGGAGCAGGTTCACCTTCGCCCTCGCCGCGACCGTCGTCAAGGCTAAGCACCTCGTCGTCGCCGTCGTCTTCAGGGCAGCACCCGACACGGCGGCCATCTTCTCTGAACACCTTCACATAGAGGGTCACGTCACCGTCAACCTTGAAGTGAGGGGTGCACCGCCGGCCCAGGCCACACGCGTGGGCAAATGTCTGCCAGCCGCGAGCTAGGGACATGTTCCTGACGACAGAGATCTCCACCGCTACCCAGGAAGCCTTGCTACAATAGCCGTCCACCAGCAACCAGAGCCCGCCAGGGCCATCTGCTGGCAGTTCACTGGCAAAGAAGCGGGGGAGCTGGAGCCAGTTGCCGGCTGGATCTTATGACCACATGAGAAACTCCGGCAGCACCTCTGCCTAGTGAAAGCGTGGCTGAGAAGGCCACGCAGCCACGACGCATCTTCCTCCGCCGACCGGGCGGCCATCACCGCACGAATTACCACCACCGCGACCACAAGTGGCCATTGCGGGAGTCACGGGGTGCTTGCGGGGACGACCTCGGCCGCGCTTGGGCGGAGGGGAGCCAAGCCCTTCCCGGCGAGCCTTCCCCTTTTCTGTGGACGAGAACCTCTTCGTGGGCGCCAGGGGACACGACAAGCAGCTGGAGCAAGGAAGAAGAAGAAGCAAGCGGAGAGAGGGGAGATGTGCAGCGGGGGCTCACGCCTCTCCGTATTTATAGTCCAGAGGAGGCCAACCGCCGGCCTCCATGATCACAGGTAATCATGACTCTTTTTGCATGCAGTAGGGACTCGTCAAATCGGGCAGTTGCCGAGGCGGCGTGGGGAAGCAGAGACGCCCACGTCAAATCAACTGCCACGCGGCGACCAAGGCCGCAGGCTGTTGGGGCCCGCGGTGCTTTGCACTTGCCCTTTGGCTTTGCTGCTAAGCCAAGTCTGAGCGCGCCTTGGGCCCGGGGGCTACTGTTGGTGTTCTCGGAACGGGGATCCCCAGACTTGCCTACCTGCGGCCTGCGGCGTGGCTCAAGCAGTGGCCCAGTACGACCCGTCTACATCAACCCAAGATCAAGACCCTCGCAAGGCAGATGATGCAAGGCTTCCTCTTGGGTGGCCTCACCAGGCTGGCTCACGACGAGGCGGAGAGATCAAGGCAAGGAGTACCTCACGAGGTGCTTGTGACGCAAGCCATGACGATCGAGACCAGGCGGGCGCCGGCCAGCGCAGTGTCCTCGTTTCCTCTTTGGTGCAAAGGGGGCAAGCACAGGCGCAGAGTACCGAGGCATCAAGCAAAGGTTTCCATATCGGTGCAACGAGACCAAGACCAGCAGGACGGTAGGGCGGAGATTACCGTGGAGCCCAGGACAGCGTCATCGCTAGTGCCTTTGGTAGACGAAGACCAACATTAGTCAGGATAGCTTGTACTAGCTGTCCCCCTTCAAAATGGCCGTTGTTGGCTCCCTTCCCGCTCAATATTTGGGAATAGGACCAAGGCCTCTATAAATAGAGATAGCCACCATAGTGGAAAGGGGGGATCCTTCCCAAGTAGAACACCACACAAGCTCAAGAACACCCCTCGTGAGGCTATTCTTCCTCTATACTGTTCATCATCAGCCCCAGAGGCAATCCACCACACCACACACTGGATTAGGGTATTACACCATAACGGTGGCCCGAACCAGTATAAACCTTGTGTCCCTTGTGTTGTTCATCATGTAGCTTAGATTCGCGGCGAGGTTTTGGGGTGTGGATCGGTAGGGAGAGGATCTTCGTGTGCACCCCAGAGTTCGAACCTCAAGGGGTTTTGCCGGAACCCGACATCCGACACTAGCTATCTATGCTTTTCTTGTCTCAAAGTCTATTGATGCTACATCACAAAGTTTGATCAAGTCAGATTCAAACCACCCAGTGTGAGGAGCACTCGGAGTCCCGATTCGTCATAGGCTTAAACTTCCAAAACTTCTTTGTGCATTTTGGTCTGACCGAGACAACCATTTCGGTCACACCGAGTTCACTAATTTGATCTAGGTTTTCATCTCGATGCAACTGATTTGAACATTTCGGTCACACTAAGTTGCAGCAACCGCTTGCGGTTCTGCAATCTCGGTGCCACCGAGTTGTTCCACTCGGTCACTCCGACAGGGTCGGGATATAAATTCTCACGGGTGAGATTTGGGAAAATACTTCAAAACCCCTCAGCCCGTGCATGTCCTACTCTGCCTCCTCGGGTCTCTGGACCGCCTCCTTACCGCCAGCGACCTCCCACCACTAGTTTCTGCCGCCGTCGACAGAATCTGCTCCGCCGTCGCCGCCGTAGCGAACACCCGCCGAACTAGGGTACGTGTTTGACCCCTTGTGCTGTCCTTTTAACTCCGATTCCAAGCACGACGACAATGCCATATTTTTTCCACGAATGAGATCAATTTATCCAGCTAAATCTTCCTTAGGCCTAGTTTGATTCGAAAATTTTAGGGTTAGCTCTCTGCAGAACTCATCTCGGACCGACCGAATCATAGAAATTGGTCTCACCGATTTGGCTTAGGCCATTGCACATGCGCTTTTCGGTCTGACCAAAAACTACAAATCAGTGTGACCGAGTTCAAGATTCTGTGAAACCCTAGCAATCTCGGTGCCATCGAACTGTGACTCGGTCTAACCGAGTTCACTAATTTAGGTTCCAAGTGTTGCTTCGGTATCACCGAGTTTTTCAATTCGGTAGCTCTGAGATCATTTCTGTAGGGAACTAAAACTATGTTTTTGACTCAATTTGTTTTGCAAAACCTCTGTACTTTTTGATGCTCATCTACTCTACCTCATCTATAATCTATTCACAGGGCTTGCTGTCAGTTGTTGCCAAGATGTCTGACCAGAGTGATAGCCAGAACAGATCTGAACAGCAAGAGCAGTTGAGTGAGGGCACTAGTCCCTCAAGAAGCTATGATGAGGGTAGCAGGAGCACACCTAGCAACTTGCCCAAGGCAGCCACTAGAGCAAGGAAGAAGAGAACTTCAGATTCTGAAGCTGAAGATTATGTTGCAGCTGAAGATGAGGCCACCTCAAAGTAGAGAGTGGTGAAGAAGGAGTTTGGCACTACTGCATCCACTAAGCCAGGCATGAACAAGAAGGCACCTGCTAGGAGGATCCCAACCTCCAAGCCAAGAAAGGTTGCCACAGGATAAACTATGAAGTTCACAATTTAATCTGATGAAGAAGCAGCTGGTGATGACAAGAAGAAGAAGAGGGCAAGAACCACTATAGCTAAAGTTCTTGGAAAGTCTACTATGGTGAGAGACCCATCTGATGATGAAGAGGAAGAGGAAGAGGATGCTGCTCCAACACCTAAGGCACAAAAGATAATGGGAGATGCAATTAAGTCAGGGCCTGCTCCTAAACCCAAACCTGCTCCCAAAGCTGCAACTCCGGCCACCAAGTCTGCACCCAAGAGGAGCACAAGAAACATCCCTGCCGAGGAAAAGAACAAGGCCCTGGTGCCTGAAGCTGAAGAAGAAGAAGCTGAAGCCCAAGTGCTAAGGAAGCTCAAACCAAAGGTCCCAGACCACAATGATGCACATCCTGTTGCACAGGACATGAGCATCAGGAAGGATGCAGGTCTGAGAATTTGGAGGAAAAGTGACACATATGCTGTGAGGAGGAGAACTGCTGTGGATTACAGGTTACACACTAAGGAATAGCAAGACTTTTATGAGACCATTCTGCTTGACAAGAAGCCAATAGTCTACGATATGAGATGGGTTGACTGGACATACATCGGAGAGAATGAAGATCACTTCCCAAGTGTCTATGATAGCTTCAAGGCTTGTGGAGTGGACAAGTTTGTTGGCCAGAACCTCGCTAAGTGGAATGATGAGCTAATCATGCAATTCTACTCCACTACTCACTTCTATCCTGATGGAAGGATTGTCTAGATGTCTGAAGGTACTAGGTACCAATCCACTGTTGATGAATGGGCCAGATTGATAAATGCCCCAGCAGCTCATGAGGATGGCTTGGATGTGTATGCCAAGAAGAATAAAGACCACAACTCTATGGCAAGTATATACAAGGAAATTCCTGATGATGCCCTCGAGACTCATAAGTTGGGCTCAGTGAAGTTTCTGTTGTCTGGTTTGCCTACTATCAACACCATCCTGAGGCATACTCTTTTGCCCAAGTCTGGAGATCACAGAATGATAAGAGGACCCATCAACTTGCTGCACATATTTGATGTCCCTCAGAAATTCAAGGTGATGAGTCTGATTGTGGAAACAATCAAGAGGACAGCAGCAGATCAGAAGAGGTCTTGTGGGTATGCTCCACATATTCAGGTGCTCATCAACTCAAAGATGGGCACAGGCACTTATTTGTTGGACAAGGAGCATTTACGTCTCAAGCCAGATTTTGAGGATAACACTGTGGTCATGGATGAGAAAGATCCTTCCTTAGTGCAAGCACATGAGAAGAGAGAAAAAGCAAAGGCAGAGAAAGTTGCAAAGATGCCAAGTGCTGAAGAGGCATCTCAGGTGTTCCTAAAGAGCAAACAATATCAACTTGGATATCTAATCCAATCCACCTTGAGGATTGAGAAGGGCTTGGCCACCCTGTCTCAAAATCAGGAGAGTTTGGAGAGGATTATTGAGTAGAAGTTGTATGATCTTGATGTCAAAGTTACTAAGATTCAGTCAGCAGTAGAGCAGCTCCAGGAGGAGGCAGAGGAGAAAAAGGGAAAGAAAACTCAAGATGTTTTTCAGCGAGTGCATGTGCCAAGAGGTCAGAGGTCTGATGAAGTGCATGTTCCTGATACTAGAGCCACTACATCTGCACCAGCAGACACAGCTTCAGTGCCACCTCCAGCAGCCACTCCACTAGCTCCAGCTACATCAACAGAAGCCTTCGTCCCAGGAGTCATCATTATACCACCTCATGGAGACCAAGCCTGAGAGACGCATAGCACTATGCATATTTGAACTTTTTGGTAACTTGTTGCCAAAGGGGGGGGGGAAATATGTATAGATCATAGTCTTCGAGAGAGAGTGTGTTGTCTTTTGTCTCTCTTTGCACTTTATTTGGTTGAAATTTTATGTGTGTTTGCTTGATACATTACGTCCTTTTGTGAGATACTTTAATGTGTGCTTGAATGATATTACCCTAATATCCATTTATGATCATTCACTTTGCTTGGTGATGAGTGCATGTTTTCTATTGTTATCATTTTGAGTGCTCCACCAAGATGTATGTGACATGGAAGAGTGACCCATGATCCTAACACATTGTGCATTTACAGTCCAAAACAAATTTTAAATAATGCACAAATTTAGGGGGAGCTCTTGCTTATCACATTCTTCTCGAAGCGATGATCTATTTCAATCTTATTATCATTTGTCAAAGCTTTGATCTATATGTTGTCATTAATTACCAAAAAGGGGGAGATTGGAAGTGCAACTATCCCAGGGTAGTTTTGGTAATGATTAACAACATATAGCTCACTGAACTATAATGCCATTTCAAGATAAATATTTCAGGAAAGTTCAATGATTGGCATGGCATGGATTAGGAATGTGGACCCCTCAAAATGCTAAGGACAAAAGATTGGCTCAAGCTCTAAAGTTCAAGACTCTACTTTTTCTATTTTAGTGATCCAAGATCACATTGAGTCTATAGGAAAGCCAATACTATTAAAAGGGGATGACGTGTTGCTTAATGGCTTGCCTGCTCAAAATGCTTAGTGATATGCTCCAAAGCCCTCAACCACTTTATCATATCCATATATGTCCCAAACCAAAAGTAAACTCGGCCCCACCGATTTGATCCATCAAATGCCACCGAGTTCATTTGACATAGCCACTACCAGAAACCCTAGTCACTTTGGTCTCATCATTAGGGATTTCGGTCTCACCGAGATGGGATTGCAACTCTCTGTTTCCCTTCGTAACATATCGGTCAAACCGAGATGAGCGATCAGTCCCACCGAGTGTGCAATGCAAACTCCTTGTTTCCTTTTCGTAATGCTTCGGTCCAACGAAGATGAGCGAATCGGTCCCACCGAGTCTGCCTGACCAACTCTCTGGTTTCCTTATTGCCAAAGTCAGTCCAACCGAGTTTGTGTAATCGGTCAAACCGAGATTACGTTATGCCCTACCCTAATGATATCGGTCCCACCGATTTGACGTATCGGTCCCACTGAAATGCCAAAGGGTCACATTATGAACTAAATCGGTTCGACCGAGTTTTCTGATTCTGTGCCACCAAGTTTGGTGAATTGTGTGTAATGGTTAGATTTTTTGTGGAGGTTATATATACCCCTCCACCCACTCCTCATTCGTGGGGAAAGCCATCAGAACATGCCTACACTTCTAGCATTCATTTTCTGAGAGAGAACCACCTACTCATGTGTTGAGGCCAAGATATTCCAATCCAACCATATGAATCTTGATCTCTAGCCTTCCCCAAGTTGCTTTCCACTCAAATCATCTTTCCACCAAATCAAATCCTATGAGAGAGAGTTGAGTGTTGGGGAGACTATCATTTGAAGCACAAGAGCAAGGAGTTCATCATCAACACACCATCTATTAGCTTTTGGAGAGTGGTGTCTCCTAGATTGGTTAGGTGTCACTTGGGATCCTCCGACAAGATTGTGGAGTTGAACCAAGGAGTTTGTAAGGGCAAGGAGATCGCCTACTTCGTGAAGATCTACCCTAGTGAGACAAGTCCTTCGTGGGCGATGGCCATGGTGGGATAGACAAGGTTGCTTCTTTATGGACCCTTCGTGGGTGGAGCCCTCCGTGGACTCATGCATCCGTTACCCTTCATGGGTTGAAGTATCCATCAACGTGGATGTACGATAGAACCACCTATTGGAACCACGCCAAAAACATCAGTGTCTCCAATTGCGTTTGCATACTCCAATCCCATCCCTTTATTTTCTTGCAACTTGCATTCTTTACTTTCCGCTGCTCATGTACTCTTTGCATACTTGCTTGAACCATATCTTGATTGCTTGACTTGTGCTAAATTGCTAAAATCTGCCAAGAACTAAAATTACAAAAATGTTAAGTTTTTATTTGGTCAAGTAGTCTAATCATCCCCCTCTAGACATACATTCGATCCTACAGCTGCGCGAGTCCACGGAGGGATCCACCCACGAAGGGTCCACGAAGAAGCAACCTTGTCTATCCCACCATGGCCATCACCCACTAAGGACTTGCCTCACTAGGGTAGATCTTCATGAAGTAGGCGATCTCCTTGCCCTTACAAACTCCTTGGTTCAAGTCCACAATCTTGACGGAGGCTCCCAAGTGACACCTAACCAATCTAGGAGACACCATTCTCCAAAAGGTAATAGATGGTGTGTCTCCCCAACACTCAACTCTCTCTCATAGATTTGGCTATGGTGGAAAGATGATTTGAGTGGAAAGCAACTTGGGGAAGGCTAGAGATCCAGATTCTTGTGGTTGGATTGGAATGTCTTGGTCTCAACACATGAGTAGTTGATTCTCTCTCAGAAAATGAGTAGTGGAAGTGTAGGCACGTTCTAATGGCTCTCTCACTAATGGAGAAGGGGGTGGAGGGGTATATATAGCCTCCACATAAAATCTAACCATTACACACAAATTCCCAAAGTCATTGGGACCAAATTGTTAAACTTGGTCAGACCAACTTGGTTCAAAATGTGAACGTTAGGCATTTCGATGGGACTAACAACATCAACTCGGTGAGACCGATGCGCTAGGGTTAGGGCAAAACCTCATCTCGGTGAGACTGATCACATGGAACTCGGTGAGACACTTTTGAGTAATAAGCTAACAGAGACTTGGTTAGGAAAACTGAGTGGGACCAATCGCTCATCTCAGTTAGACCGAAACATTGCGAAAAGGAAACAGAGAGTTTGCTGTGCCAACTCGGTGGGACCGATCGCTCACTTTGGTTAGACCGAAACGTTATGAAGGGAAACAGAGAGTTTGCATTCCCATCTCGGTGAGAACGAGATCCCTATTGGTAAGATCGAACTGATTAGGGTTTGTGGATATGCCTATGTCAAGTGAACTCGGTGGCGCCGGATATATCAAATCGGTGAGGCCGAGTTTGACTTTAGGTTTATGACATATGTGGAAATGAGAAAGCGGTTGAGGTATTTTGGAGCATATTACTAAGGATTTTTTGAGCAAGCAAGCCATTAAGCAACACCTCATCCCCTTTTAATAGTATTGGCTTTCCTATAGACTCAATGTGATCTTGGATCACTAAAATAAAAATGTAGAGTCTTGAGCCTTTGCCAATATGTGTCCTTAGCATTTTGAGGGGTCGACATCTCTAGTCCATGCCATACCAATCATTGAACTTTCTGAAATATTGATCTTGAAAGAGTATTAGTTCAATGAGCTATATGTTGTTATGAATTACCAAAACCACCCGGGGATTAGTTGCAATTTCAATCTCCCCTTTTTTGGTAATTGATGACAACATATAGATCAAAGCTTCGACAAAAGATAATATAGATGAAGTACATCGTCGCTTTGAGAAGTATGTGATAAGTAAGAGCTCCCCCTAAATTTGTGCATTATTTAAGTTTGCTTTTGAATGCAAATGCACAACCAATTAGGATTATGGGTCACTCTTCCATGTCACATACATCTTTTGGAGCGCTGAGAATGATAGAATATGGAATATGCACTCATCACCAAAAAAAGATATGAATGATCATGCATAAGATCAAGATATCATCATTAAGCACAAGCATTAAAGTATGATATGATCAAACATATGTTCATAAGAGTATCTCACACACAAGCATAAAACATTGTTTCAACCAAACAAGCAAAGCAAATGGAGTAGCAAAAAAAGAGGCAAAAGAATCAAACACTCTCTCTCTCTCTCGAAGCCTATGATCTATACACTTTCTCCCCGTTTGGCAACAAGTTGCCAAAAAGCTTGAAAATGCATAGTGCTATGCGGCTCTAAGCATGATCTCCGGGAGCTCCGGAGTGCGAAGGTGGCGTGGAGAGGAGTCCTGCAACAAATGTATCCGAAGAGGTCTGAGGAGCTGGTGGAGTTGCCACTAAAGATGTAGCTGCAGGTGCTGACATTGTGTGTCTGGGATCTGTTACAACTGGCACAGCTGATGACCTAGGTCCCCTTGGGACTTGCTAAAAAGCATCTGTACTAGGTCCCTCATCCCTGTCTTCAAGCTCTTCTTGGATCTTCTCCACTGTAGACTGAGTTTCTGTGACCTTGACATCTAAGTCATTTATTTTAGTCTCAAAGATCCTCTCTAGACTCTCTTGGATCTGAGTCAGGGATGCCAACCCTTTCTCAATCCTCAATGTTGCTTGGATGAGATAGCCCAATTGGTTTTGCTTGGATTTCAAGAATACTTGAGAGGCTTCTTCTGCACTTGGAATCTTGGCAGCCTTCTCAACTCTATCTTTCTCTTTCTTCTCCTGAGCCTGCACACATGTGGGATGGGATGGATCCATGACAACCACATTATCTTAAAACTCTAGCAGCAGGGGAAGATGTTCCTTATATAGAAGATACATGCTCTTGCCCATCTTGGAGTTTATGAGCATCTGAATTTGTGGACCATAGTCACATGATCTCTTCTGGTCTGGAGCAGTCCTCTTGATTGTCTCTACAATCAATGTGATCACCCTGAACTTTTCAGGCACATCAAACATATGCAGCAGATTGATTGAGTGCCCTCTGATCATCCTGTCATCTCCAGAATTAGGCAGCAAGGTGTGTCTGAGAATAGTGTTGATTGTTGGTAGACCTGACAATAGATAATAAACTGACCCAAACTTGTGGGTGTCCAAGGCAGCAGCTGGGATTTCCTTATGAGCCATGGAGTCATGTACCTTCCTTGGCTTTGCATACACATCTGTATCATCATGAAGCTCTTCCAGGGCATTTATCAGCTTTGCCCACTCAGCAACAGTTGATTGGTACCTCGTACCCTCTGTCATCCACACAAATTTACCATCAGGGGAAAAGTGTGTTGTGGGGTAGAACTGCATGATCAACTCATCATTCCATTTTGTTAGCTTCTAGCCAACAAAAGCATCAACACCTGTTAATATGAAGCTCTCATGGACTCCTGGGAAGCGATCTTCATTGTTGTCAATGTATTCCCAGTCGACCAATCTCATATCACTGACAATAGGCTTCTTGTCAAGCAGTACAGTCTCATAGAAGTCTTGTTGTTCCTTTGTGTGGAACCTATAGTCAACCGTTATTCTCCTTCTAATGGCATATGGATCATTTTTCCTCTATATCCTGAGACCTGCATCCTTCCTGAGCTTCATGTTTTCAGCAACAGGGTGAGTGTCATCATGATCAAGAATCTTTGGCTTCAACTTTCCGAGCACTTGCTCATCTTCTTCTTCTTCCATTTTATGCACTAGGGCCTTGTTCTTCTCAGCAGGTGATAAGTTTCTGGTGAATCTCTTTGGGGCTTGAGCAGCAGCCTTGGAGCAGATTTGGGCTTAGAAGGAGCAACCCCTAATCTGATTGCACCCCCATCAGTTTCTGTGATATGGCAGGAGGTGCCTCTTGCTCTTCATCTTCTTCTGGGTCTCTCATGATTGAAGATCTCTCAATGACTCTTGTTGTAGTCTTCTTGACACTTTCCTTCCTATTCTTGCCCTCACCAGCCTCTTTGGGTTCAAGAGTGAACACCATAGTCTCTTGGGTTGAGGCTCTGGCTTTGGACATAGAAACTCTTTTAGCAGGAGCTTTTGTCTTCAACCCTGGCTTAGCAGTAGTGCCAGTTTCCTTCTTCTCTCCTTTCCTGTTGCATGAGACTTCATCATCAATCACAAAGTCTTCATCCTCAGAATCAGATGTCTTCTTCTCCCTCTGCCAAGCTGCAACTTTGGGCGGGTTACTGGGAGTGCTTCTGCTCCCATCATCTTGACTGCTTTCTGAGGGACTAGTGCCCTCACTCATCTGAACTTGTACCTCTGACACATTCTGACCGTCACTGTTGCCAGATATGCTGCAAACTAAAAGCTGACCCTGTGAATACATGTAGATGAGATAGAATGGATGAGAATCACAAAGTGCAAAGTTTTTGCAAAATGAATGAGCCAAAAACTTAGTTTTATTTTTCTACTGAAGTCATTTCGAAGCTACCGATTGCTGAACTCGGTGCCACCAAAGCAACACTTAGTGTCTAAACTAGTGAACTCGGTCAGACCGAGCCACGGTTCCATGACCCCGACATTGCTAGGGTTTCGCAAAGTTCTGAAGTGGGTCGCACCGATTTCTGAGTTTCGGTCAGACCAAAAATCAAAGTGCAATGGCCTAAGGTGGGACCGATTTCTACAACTCAGTCGGTCCGAGATGAGCTTGGCAGAAACCTAACCCTAAATTTTCGAATCAAATATAATCTAAAGGGAGTTTTTGCAGGATATAATAGTGTCGGATTTCGGATTCCGGCAGACCCTTGAGGTTCGAACTCTGGGGTGCGCACGAAGATCTTACCCCTACCAACTCACGTCTCGAAGCCTCGCAAGGAATCTAAGCTAGGAGGAAGAACAATACAGAGGAGGAACAGTGTGTGGCTTGGTGGATTGCCTCAGGGGCTGATGATGAACAATAGAGAGGAGGAACAGCCTCGCGAGGGGTTGTTCTTGAGCTGGTGCTATGAACTGCTTGGTGAGTTCAGTCGCCTCTTTATCTAGTCTACCCGGAATCTGGATCCCCCTCTACTTTGCGGTGGCTAGCTCTATTTATAGAGGGAGGCCCTGGGCCTCTTCCTAAAAAATGAGCGGGAAGGGTGCCAGGAATTGGCCATTTTGAAGGGGAACATCTAGTACACTTATCCTGACTAAAGTTGGTCTTCGACTGCCAAAGACCCTGACAGTGACACTGTCCTGGGCTCCGCGGTGACGTCCATCCCGCCGTTCTGCTGGTCTTGGTCTTGTTGCACCAAAACGATAAACTTTGCCTGATGCCTTGGCCTGTGCTTGCCCCCTTTGCACCGAAGGGGAAACAAGGACACTGCGCAGGCCAGCGCCTGCCTGGCACTCGCCTGGTCTCGATCTTCATGGCTTGTGTCACGGGCACCTCGCGAGGTACCCCGCCTTGATCTCTCCGCCTCCTCGCGAGCCCGCCTGATGAGGCTGCTTCCTGAGGAAGCTTCTGTCGTCCGCCCCGCGAGGCTTGGCCCCTCGCGAGGGTCTTGAGCTTGAGCTGATGAAGCTGGGCTGTACTGGGCCGCCACTTGAGCCACGCCGCAGGCCGCAGGTAGGCAAGTCTGGGGACCCCCGTTCCCAGAACGCCGACAGTAGCCCCCGGGCCCAAGGCGCGCCCGGACTTGGCCTAGCAGAGAAGCCAAGGGGTAAGTGCGAAGCGTCGTGGGCCCCAATAGCCTGCGGCCTTGGGCGCCGTGCGGTGATTGATAGGACGTGGGCATATCCGCTTCCCCACGATGCCTCGACAACCGCATGATTTGACAAGTCCCTACATGCAAAAACGGGTCATGATTACCTGCGATCGTGGAGGCCGATGGTTGGCCTCCTCCGGCTATAAGTACGGAACTACGCGAGCCCTTCCAGTCCATTCCTTCGTGCTCCTCTTCTTCTCCTTCACCTCTCCCCCTTGACTTGTCGCGCCCCATGGCGCCGATGAAGAGATTTTCGGCCGCGGAGAAGGGGAAGGCCCGCCGGGATGGGCCTGACTCTCCTCCATCCAAGCGAGGCCAGTGCCGACCCCGCAAGCATCCCGTGACCCCCGCGAAGACTGCCCGAGACCTCGGCGGAGGCCGCTTGATCGGTGGGGGAAGATGCGTTGTGGCCGCGCGGCCTCCCCGCCCTCGATTCCATTCTGCAGAGGTGCTGCCGGAGTTCGTCATCTGGTCGGAGGATCCGGACGGTACTTGGCTCCAGCTCCCCCGCTTCTTCGCTGGGGAGCTGCCAGTAGGCGCCGCAAGCAGGCTCTGGCTCCAGGTGGATGGCTGCTGCAGTAGGGCCTCTTGGGTGGCGGTGGAGGTTTCCGTTGCCGGGAACGTGGCATTGACTCGCGGCTGGCAGGCGTTTGCCCGCGCGCGCCGTCTTGGTCAGCGATGCACTCGCCATTTTAAGTTCGACGGCGATGCCACCCTCTTCGTGAGGGTATTCAGTGGAGATGGCCGCCGCGCCGGGTGCTGCCCCAAAGGCGGTGACGACGGCCGCCCCCTCATCCTCGGTGATGGCAACGGTGAATACGGGGTCGGGCATGCGCCCGGCAGCGCCCGCAGCTCTTCAAGCTTCGACGATGCTTCTTCCCATGGCAGCTCCTCCAGCGGTGGCCGCGACCAGCCACCGCGCCGTTGTGCTCGCTTCGAGGGGGGAGGTGGGTCGTCCCACCGCCGCGCCCGGGTGAAGCGTGAGGAGGAGGCCGCCTGAGGCCGCCTGAGCTCGAGGGGGGAGAAGTATGGAGCCCCGCGGGGGCGTGCTAGACTATTGCTTTTAATTATCATGCTGTTCCTTCTATCTTCGATCCGTGCTATGGTGATGTACGTTTATGCGTAGGAATAGCTTAGCTCGGTAGGGGGGAGCTCGTTGCGACGCCAGCCTCGGGAGGCTCCGGCCGGAGGCGTTGTCATGGGTCTATGAGGCATGTAAGAAGAAACTTGCTGGAGGGTTAGGTTTCAGCCCCCGGCTGCGGGGGTGACCAGCTCGGGCTTGGCGTTAGTGTCGCGATGACCGTGAGGCATTGACTGGGAGGAGTGCTCCCACTGCGAACTTAGGCCGAGGAACCTCACGAAACAAAACCAGGCGACGCTCGCGAGGGTGCCCACGCGGCCTCCCTCGCGAGGGTCGCGAAAGGAATGCAAGTTCAAGTGAAGGGCAAAGGCAGAAAACATGAGCTGGGCGCCGCGCAACACTAAAAGCAACTCCAACTAAAGCTTTAAACAAAGAAGAACTGATGGACTGTAGAAAGCAAATGAAAAGCCGCGTCCGGCACCTAATCTAGTCTTCGATGTCTTCTCACCAGCGCGGAGCTAAGTTATACCACTGGGCGTGGGCGGGAGCCCTCGAGGCCCAAGAGCGGCACTGCGGAGACTCCGGGGCATGTACAGCCCCACTCATTATTACGTGAGAGTGTCACGGGCGGCGAGCTTCACATGCATTGGCCTTCTTCACAGGCACCGGGCCTTTTCTTGAAAAGGGGGGGGGGAAGTGAGCTTCATGGGCATTGGCCTTCATCACAGGCACCGGGCCGTTTCCCAAAAGCAGCAAGCTTCACAAGCATTGGCCTTCTTCACAGGCACCGGGCCTTTTCCCAAAAGCGGCTAGCTTCACAGGCATTGGCCTTCTTCACAGGAACCGGGCCTTCTCCATAGGCATTGGGCCTCGCTCAGTGTCAGGACCCCGACTCAATGCCACATCGATCTAGCATGTAACACCTCATATCACTTTGCGGCCTCACGCACGGTATTCCCACGGGTGTCGCCTTACCTTTGCCCGTGACCGTTTGCGCCTTTTGGCACACGTATATGATAGTGTCGCTAGCATCCATATGATAAGGAGCCCGGGCTGACATGGCTAGTCGTAAACCCAAAGTGGCACAGACTTACAGGGACATGCATCCATGACCCAGCATCGAACGTGTCAGTCATTAGCGAGTGAATCCAGGCTGTAACACTGGCTAGCAGGACTCCGGTGAACCGGGCTGTAGCGGGCTAACAGGAATCCGGTATTGATCGCGTGACATTTCCCCGAAGGGACAGACACAGGAACGAAGAAGGACACATGCCGGCCAGCCTAAGTGTTCCGGAGCAGTAGCAAGCTACCATGGCTCAGTGGAAACACTAGGAGACATTTCCCGGTAAGAGAGGCTACTAAGGATAAACAACTAGATAGTCAGATCCCACACATACCAAGCATTTCAATAACATACACACAATATGCTCGATATGTGCAAACACAACATGGCATCACAACATGACTCTACGACTCAAGTATTTATTCAATAGGCTCCGAGGAGCGAGATATTACAAACAGGGGTCTCATTACCCAGCATTCAGAGCATACAAATCAAAGCACAAGCGGAAGCTATCATGTCTGAGTACAGACATCTATAAATGAAAAAGGCTTGAAAGCCTGACTATCTACCAGATCCTGCCGAGGGCACAAGATCGTAGCTGAGGTAACAAGCTAAATGTCTAAGTCCACGTGGAACTACTAGCGAAACTGAAGTCTCTCTGCAAAAACATAAATTAGGCAAACGTGAGTACAAATGTACCCAGCAAGACATACATCAGAACTAACTACATATGCATCATTATCAACAAAGGGGATGGTGGGGTTTAACTACAGCAAGCCAGCTTTGACTCAATGGCTAACCTAAACTATGATTGCAAGTAACTCTTCAGGTGGCGCACATGAGTCCACATATTCACCATGTCAATACACTACTATGGATCCGCTCCCATCTCCCTACGAGAACGCCATCCATAGCACTCACGCTTATCTTGCGCATTTTAAAGTATCCACTTTCACTTGTCTATGAACTGATATAAGCAACCCAGAAGTCCTTTTCCGCGGACACGGCTATTCGAATAGATCATATTAACCCTGCAGGGGTGTACTTCTTCACACACGCTCTCACCACTTACCGCCGTTTACACGACATGTACTCGGCAACCTTCAAGCGGAAGCCCAACGTGGGTGTCGGCCACGGCCTGCCTAAACACTCGAGTCTCTAGTCCAGGTTTATCGCCTATTCGGTTTCCATCCATGAGGAGATCCGGCCGGAGTTTCGCTCACAGCCCCAAACGATGTGAACAGGGTTCCGTGACACCAAATGGGCGCCCGGTTTACCCGGCCACGTGCCTACCGCATCACAGCCCACCCCTACGGTCAGCGCTGCGCACGGCCTCCAGCATACTACAAACACCAGAAACTACTTGCAACTCCTGGACAGAGGACAAGGGTGATCAAGAAGCCGAGAGGGTCCATTGGTTTCGGGCCCAATGCGTGGTAGTAGCTGAATCATGGATCACAAACACAGAACTCAGTTCCTGAGGACGGCTGCAATGAGACAACCCACCATGTACTCCTACATGGCCTCTCACCGCTACCTTTACCAAATCGTGTTCACACGCTTAGCTCGCACACCGTAGGACATGTTCACACACCTCTGATTCATCGCGGATGAATCAGACCTGACTCAACTCTAAGCAGTAGCAGGCATGACAAACAAGCATGAATGAGTAGGCACATCAGGGCTCAAACAACTCCTACTCATGCTAGTGGGTTTCATCTAATTACTGTGGAATGACAGGTCATGCAGAGGATAAAGGGGTTCAGCTACTGCAGCAAGTAACAGATGAATCGATGTTGTCCTAATGCAGTAAAAGAGAGCAGGAGCGAGAGAGTGGGATTTTATCAGAATGAACAAGGGGGTTTTTGCTTGCCTGGAACTTCTGAAGATAACATTGAGTCTTCATCAGTGTCAACGATCACATCATCGGTACAGCGTCTATCGAGGGGGAACAACACCGGCAAACACAGAAGAAACACGATCAATGCAATGCACAATATGATGCATGCTATGACATGGCAATATGAATGTGTTTTGAGCTAATGCAACTAGCAACAGATTAAATGAAGTTGGTTTGAATACAAGATTCAAATTCCAACTCCATATATGGTTATTTAAATGCCCTTTATTTGTTTTGTCCAAAACAGAGGACAAACATTGTTCAAACATGCATGAAAATGGTACAGATGGTTTCCTTGAATTTTCCTGATAATTTTTCATATATAAATTATTTAATTTGGAGTTACGGTTGAATTTCTATGAATTTTAGAAGTTTATACAATTTTCTGGAATAATAAATCATTTAAGATTTATTTAAATTCCAGAAAGGAATTATTGCGTCAGCATGACCTCATAGTGACGTCAGCAGGTCAACGGGCGCCGTCCAGGTCAAACTGACCTGTGGGCCCCGCGTGTCAGTGAGATTAGTTTAGTTAGAATTTAATTAAACTAAACTGGGTTGATTAACAGGGCTGGGCCCCACCTGTCAGTGACTCATCGGAGTCAACCAGGGCCCACCCGTGGTCAAAGCCAACGTCAGCTGCACCGGCGTTTAGCCGCCGGCGAGCCCGACGTGGCGGCGAGAGTGGTTTTGGCCGTTTCGGCCACCAAATGGGTCACGGAGGGCATCGGGGTAGAGCTGAGGACGAACCGCGGCTCTTGGTGGAGTCCGTTGGGGTCGGGGTGGCCGGGGTTGGCGCCGGCGACGACCTAGGCGGCAACCGGAGTTCGGTTGCGCGCGAGATTGCGTTTCAGTTCGTAGAAGAGCGGGGCAAGGGGCTAGGAGGACGCTACGCATCGCGAGGAGTAGGTTGGACACTCCAGGGTGACCATATGGTCACCGGAGCATCGTCGGCGGCGAGCTCAGGCGGCGGTGCATTCCGGTCATCAAGGGGGCGACGGCTACGGCAATCAAACAAAGAGGGGAAGAGGGGGAAACGATGGCGGAGCTCACATCGGTGACGTAGGGATGGTTAGCGGGCTCGGGGACGCGCCGGAGTGGCCGAATCGACGGAGAAGGGTGCCGGGGCCGAAGCTTGAAGATGATGACGATGGCGGCTGCTCGGGGCCCTTCTGGTCGCGTGAGACGTCGAGGAGGACGAGGGCATCTTGGTGGAGCTTCTTGGCGCGTCGGCGGGGCATGGGGTGGCCGGTGGCCGCGGCTATGGCGAACGGCGGCGACGAGCTCCGCTCGGGCTGCGCGAGAGAGAGAGCAGAGGAGGGGGAAGGAGTCGAGAGAGAGCAGAGAGCAAGGGGAGAGACAGAGGGGGCTACGGGGCATATCCAGACGCGTCGGGGGCGCCTCGGTGGCAAGCAGGAGGTGGCCAGGGCGGCGTCGGCGCTCGCCACCGAGCTGCTTCGGTGCGAGGGGAGGAAGATGACAGGGGGGTTAGCGGTGGCGGGCTGGGCCGCACAGGAGCTGGGCCGGCTGGGCTGAGAGGTGAGCGCCAGGTAAGGTTTCTCTCCTCTCTGCTTTTCCTATTTCTGTTTTCTATTTTCTGTAGTTTGTTTTGATTTAGTTTTAGACACTAAATCATTTAATAAATTCTGTAGGTTTTTATGTGGCTTGCTAAAATATATACAAAGCCACTCACAAACTTCCAGAATTATTGGAGTCATATTTAATATATATTAAATATAAATCCAAAGCAAATAGTTATTGGATTAATTCAAATGGCCAAAATAAATTTTTCTGTGACTCCAAAAATATTGGTTTGAATTTTACCTCTTACCAACATTTCTATGGGATAACAGAAACATTTTCTTGGACTCATTTGAGAAGATTTAAATGTTGATCATTTTTAGAAAGTTTCTGAGGCTTTGGAAATCCCCCAATTCAAATTTCATTTAAATTTAAACATGATGCACACATGGAAGCAAGCATAGGTCAGGCCAGAACTAGGGATGTGACAACTCACCCCCACTAAACAAAAATCTCGTCCCGAGATTCAAGCGTAGGGTAAGGTGAAGGGGGAACGCAAACTAGCACAATCTTCACGATCCAGGTTGCACTTCAATTGAACGTTGATTCGTTCACCATCATTGTCTCGAAGTCTTGCCTTGAGAACTCCAACTATCATGACAACGAGAGGAAAGGAAAGACCCTAAAAGAATTGTCCTTCTCGAAGGTCGAACAACTCAGGATTAACCCATGGAATGAGACATAGCAACATCTCTCAAGCTGAGAGACGAAGCACACATCCATAGGAATGGAGTGAAGCAGATGACGAAGGTTCACTAGGTAGACAACAATTTCACGCTTAAGAAGGTGGTAATTGATTGTCAACGTAGCGAGGAGTTGAATTGCCATGATACCATAACGATGCACCTTAGGGAAGGTGACTCGTGGAAATATCCCCTTAAGTGGCAAAAAGAATTACCTTTGATTCAGGGATCATTGGAACTCTTTAAACCATCCTAAGACAATTCTCGAGCGATCGTTTGGAGGGGGTCGGTAGAATGGCATACTCGGACTTGGATGATGTGGATTACCTTGTTGAAGACAATGTAATGGATGAATTTGCTTATCACCGAAAATGGAAGAGACCCATGGTAGAATGGCACATTGGCGGTGCAAGCTGGGAACAAAATGCAAATGCTGGGAATGATTCTGGTAATTGGGGAAGAACCCAACAATAGAGAGTGAATTCACTGTTTGAAAGGTCATAGCATTGCCGAGGAAACTGAGAGCATCCCAATTAGTGTCGATGATAACACCTAGCGCTTGTGCGTGCTCTCAAGAACTTGAGCATTTCCATATTCATCAGGTTTCACCAACATCCGTGTCAAGGATCCTGGCAACACAACGTACTACCATGATGAATGGTGATGGAGGATGCAGATGCAAAGGAAGATAACACCTTCTCAGATTTCACCCTTGGCGGGGCCAAGGAAATAAAATCTGGATGATCGACCGAGAGACATTTAGCACTCCGCTTCTAATGTTCTCCTTGATGTGCTAGCGTATCCCATTCATTGCAATGGTTTGGTATCTAGAACATCAAGTAAAAAGGTCAGACTTCGGAACACAGAAATCCATAGGGGCAACTAGGGAGTAAATCCTACGAAATCCCTATGGGGAGGTGGCCAACTTCCTCAATCAAGATACTACAATAATAGGTCTTCCGGCTGGGTGTGTTGGCCACGACATCCACTTTACCGGTTATCGCGAGACCAGTATTATAGTTCTTGGGAAATGTTCCAACCATCATATCTGCCTGAGATTCAGATCTGGTTGGTGTCAGGATATTCCAGACTCATCGAGTCTAGGAAGAAAAACGAAAGTTTGCAACACAAATCGACGAGATAACGTTGCGAGATTCTCGGGGAATGAATTACGATATCAAGATCCAAAACATGAGCTGGTTCTGCTACAACATGTGAACATGTTGTCCAAGACAAGCATGACCACGTGGTAGTCTTATAATAAAACACTACCGAGTTCAGGAGGGGGAACCATCATCGAGGATATCGAAGTTTTGTACAAATCCGTCTGGTACCTTCGGGACTAGCACTTAGAACTTATTAACCTTGAACAAATCAATCAGTGGCTTGGTGTGCTAGGGACACATATAGAATGGAGGTTGCAAGTCTCCGAACCACAGAATACCTCGCACGTATGCATGACTGATTTGGGATGATTCCAAAGGAAACAAAACTAACTTTCTCAAATTCACGGCGGCAACTTTCACCAAATGCACGTGTATAAGAGGAAGTCACTCCTTTCATCAAACACATACTTCATGAGTTAGCATGAAGAAATGCTTTCAGAAGTTTCCAACACTAACTTGTTGTCCAACAAGATCATGGAGGAGATAAGGATGTTGTCAATGGGCTCAACAACAATTCATCTGGGTTTCCTTTTAAAAGGAATTCCATAGTTAAGTGAACAAGTGATAGCATTGGTCAGACCCAAAAGATATAATGATGTATGCTCGAGGGATCAACCACGAGTAAGACAACATTACGAATATCGTTGGTACTGATTTGATTTGACGATAGCCCACACTCAAATGAAAGGATTGTTAAGACAATAGGTCCAGCAACTGATCACAGGGACCAATCGATGAAGATATCATCTTTCTTCAACACACACTACACAAGAATATCCCTTTGGAACGAGCTAAGCCAGACAAGCTTTTATCTTCCAACTCTCCAAGTTGTTGTCTAGCTTAACCAACTAGCTCAGGGGTATCCAACATGGATTCTTGGATAAAGGGTGGTTTAGAGGATAAACCAACTTGATCACGAGCTCAACATAACGGTCAGGAAACAACCCGGTAACACTTCCAACAAGATATTTGGAAAGCCACGAACCACCGGTATGTTACTAAGCTCGAGAACAATCTTGCTTTTCAGGGCAAGACAATATGATCAAATGAGTGAGGACTTGAAATAATTCCTAACTCATTGGTCAAGGAGTGCACCAGAAATAGGGACTAGGTAGCACAATCAATCTTAGGGTGATGATTCAATAATCAACACGCTAAGAATGAGGTTATCATCCATTTAACTACCAAGCACCAGAGTTGCTAGCAGTATTGATTTCACACGCCATGATTCATTTGTCGGTATTCCGGTTACGATAACACAGGAACCGAGGAATGAACAATGATGGCAAGAAGTATCACTGTACCAAGAGTTCATAGGATGGTGTGCGATTCCTATAACAATCCCGATATAAAAGATGGTAATACTCCAAGGTAGAGCAGAACAAAAGCTGGATTAGCAATTTGATCTGCGGAGCACAACTTCTTTGACCCAATCCTGGATATGGAAGAGGTACTGGAGTTTGTTTCTCCTAGTCATTCCGCGATAGAATGGCTTGACGGACCACAAGAGTAATAGGCATCGATAAACGAACGCACGCATACTCTTGACTATCAATTGATAGACGAAGGTCAGTAGACAACTAAAAAGGGACAACTCAAAGGAACATATAACTTCCTGAGTTGTGGATGCATAGATTAGTATGTCGAACCAAGTTCAACATAATTCTTCCGGATAACCCATGCAGAAAGGTTGAGCTGGCAGAGTCACAACATAGCATGGAGAACTCATCGAGAGCACTCTTGTTGTCATCTTTTGGTTCAGAAGAACTCCTGCCAAGAATGGTTCATGGTAATTGGAAAAAGGATGTATCATGAACCTCGAGGATTATCGCAAAGGTTACTAATATCCTAAAGGAACTAGCAAACACTATCAACATGAAGTGGAGTGAATCTCGGGTTCAAAACCCAGGAGTAGAATACCTACTACTAAGTAGCATCACGGAATGCTTTCGAGAATAAAGGCCAGAATCATCACACTAGGACACAAATCATGGCTAGACCACTAGATGATCTCCTAATTCATCTAAGGTCATAATTATTAACTCCAACATATATGTTGAGGCAATAAAGTACCTCAACTCACTAATTTGTGTGATTAATCTGACCAAAAGGACATCGGGAACGGGAAGAAGGGATTTGCAAATGCATCAGACTGCTTAGAAACCTGGGATGACTCGGACAGCATAACGGCTGTAAATGCTCAGAGAAGATTGAGACATTCACAAAAATGGTGGCATAACCACTCAGAAGCACAATATCAAGGTTTCGAGATCAACAGTTAACATACGGAAGTGATAGGAATTGAAACGAGGCTTAAGTCCAACAATCTATAAGTCTACGGATTAGTAACACGTGATCCTGATAGAAAGAAGAGATAGCCTAGTTCCTTAACCCCGCAGGAAAGATAAGATGACTCAGATCAGAAGGGCATAAGGTATAAGGAGTAAAAAGAGCCTTACGTTCCATCCCACAATCAATTCCCTTATATAACTAAAGAATTTCTAGACTCAACTTCGACCAGTTTGGCTTGGTAATCCTACAGGCGGTCAAGCTCTGATACCAACACTGTCAGGACCCCGACTCAATGCCACATCGATCTAGCATGTAACACCTCATATCACTTTGCGGCCTCACGCACGGTATTCCCATGGGTGTCGCCTTACCTTTGCCCGTGACCGTTTGCGCCTTTTGGCACACGTATATGATAGTGTCGCTAGCATCCATATGATAAGGAGCCCGGGCTGGCATGGCTAGTCGTAAACCCAAAGTGGCACAGACTTACAGGGACAGGCATCCATGACCCAGCATCGAACGTGTCGGTCATCAGCGAGTGAATCCAGGCTGTAACACTGGGCTAGCAGGACTCCGGTGAACCGGGCTGTAGCGGGCTAACAGGACTCCGATATTCATCGCGTGACATTTCCCCGAAGGGACAGACACAGGAACGAAGAAGGACACATGCCGGCCAGCCTAAGTGTTCCGGAGCAGTAGCAAGCTACCATGGCTCAGTGGAAACACTAGGAGACATTTCCCGGTAAGAGAGGCTACTAAGGATAAACAACTAGATAGTCAGATCCCACACATACCAAGCATTTCAATAACATACACACAATATGCTCGATATGTGCAAACACAACATGGCATCACAACATGACTCTGCGACTCAAGTATTTATTCAATAGGCTCCGAGGAGCGAGATATTACAAACAGGGGTCTCATGACCCAACATTCAGAGCATACAAATCAAAGCACAAGCGGAAGCTATCATGTCTGAGTACAGACATCTATAAATGAAAAAGGCTTGAAAGCCTAACTATCTACCAGATCCTGCCGAGGGCACAAGATCGTAGCTGAGGTAACAAGCTAAATGTCGAAGTCCACGTGGAACTACTAGCAAGACTGAAGTCTCTCTGCAAAAACATAAATTAGGCAAACGTGAGTACAAATGTACCCAGCAAGACTTACATCAGAACTAACTACATATGCATCATTATCAACAAAGGGGATGGTGGGGTTTAACTGCAGCAAGCCAGCTTTGACTCAGTGGCTAACCTAAACTATGATTGCAAGTAACTCTTCAGGTGGCGCACACGAGTCCACATATTCACCATGTCAATACACTACTATGGATCCGCTCCCGTCTCCCTACGAGAACGCCATCCATAGCACTCACGCTTATCTTGCGCATTTTAAAGTATCCACTTTCACTTGTCTATGAACTGATATAAGCAACCCAGAAGTCCTTTTCCGCGGACACGGCTATTCGAATAGATCATATTAACCCTGCAGGGGTGTACTTCTTCACACACGCTCTCACCACTTACCGCCGTTTACACGACATGTACTCGGCAACCTTCAAGCGGAAGCCCAACGTGGGTGTCGGCCACGGCCTGCCTAAACACTCGAGTCTCTAGTCCAGGTTTATCGCCTATTCGGGTTCCATCCATGAGGAGATCCGGCCGGAGTTTCGCTCACAGCCCCAAACGATGTGAACAGGGTTCCGTGACACCAAACGGGCGCCCGGTTTACCCGGCCACGTGCCTACCGCATCACAGCCCACCCCTACGGTCAGCGCTGCGCACGGCCTCCAGCATACTACAAACACCAGAAACTACTTGCAACTCCTGGCCAGAGGACAAGGGTGATCAAGAAGCCGAGAGGGTCCATTGGTTTCGGGCCCAATGCGTGGTAGTAGCTGAATCATGGATCACAAACACATAACTCAGTTCCTGAGGACGGCTGCAATGAGACAACCCACCATGTAATCCTACATGGCCTCTCACCGCTACCTTTACCAAATCGTGTTCACACGCTTGGCTCTCACACCGTAGGACATGTTCACACACCTCTGATTCATCCCGGATGAATCAGACCTGACTCAACTCTAAGCAGTAGCAGGCATGAAAAACAAGCATGAATGAGTAGGCACATCAGGGCTCAAACAACTCCTACTCATGCTAGTGGGTTTCATCTAATTACTGTGGAATGACAGGTCATGCAGAGGATAAAGGGGTTCAGCTACCGCAGCAAGTAACAGATGAATCGATGTTGTCCTAATGCAGTAAAAGAGAGCAGGAGCGAGAGAGTGGGATTTTATCGGAATGAACAAGGGGGTTTTGCTTGCCTGGCACTTCTGAAGATAACATTGAGTCTTCATCAGTGTCAACGATCACATCATCGGTACAACGTCTATCGAGGGGGAACAACACCGGCAAACACAGAAGAAACACGATCAATGCAATGCACAATATGATGCATGCTATGACGTGGCAATATGAATGTGTTTTGAGCTAATGCAACTAGCAACAGATTAAATGAAGTTGGTTTGAATACAAGATTCAAATTCCAACTCCATATATGGTTATTTAAATGCCCTTTATTTGTTTTGTCCAAAACAGAGGACAAACATTGTTCAAACATGCATGAAAATGGTACAGATGGTTTCCTTGAATTTTCCTGATAATTTTTCATATATAAATTATTTAATTTGGAGTTACGGTTGAATTTCTATGAATTTTAGAAGTTTATACAATTTTCTGGAATAATAAATCATTTAAGATTTATTTAAATTCCAGAAAGGAATTATTGCGTCAGCATGACCTCATAGTGACGTCAGCAGGTCAACGGGCGCCGTCCAGGTCAAACTGACCTGTGGGCCCCGCGTGTCAGTGAGATTAGTTTAGTTAGAATTTAATTAAACTAAACTGGGTTGATTAACAGGGCTGGGCCCCACCTGTCAGTGACTCATCGGAGTCAACCAAGGCCCACCCGTGGTCAAAGCCAACGTCAGCTGCGCCAGCGTTTAGCTGCCGGCGAGCCCGACGCGGCGGCGAGAGTGGTTTTGGCCGTTTCGGCCACCAAATGGGTCACGGAGGGCATCGGGGTGGAGCTGAGGACGAACCGCGGCTCTTGGTGGAGTCCATTGGGGTCGGGGTGGCCGGGGTTGGCGCCGGCGACAACCTAGGCGGCGACAGGAGTTCGGTTGCACGCGAGATTGCGTTTTAGTTCGTAGAAGAGCGGGGCAAGGGGCTAGGAGGACGCTACGCATCGCGAGGAGTAGGTTGGACACTCCAGGGTGACCATATGGTCACCGGAGCATCGTCGGCGGCGAGCTCAGGCGGCGGTGCATTCCGGTCATCAAGGGGGCGATGGCTACGGCAATCAAACGAAGAGGGGAAGAGGGGGAAACGGTGGTGGAGCTCACAGCGGTGCCGTAGGGATGGTTAGCGGGCTCGGGGACGCACCGGAGTGGCCGAATCGACGGAGAAGGGCGCCGGGGCCGAAGCTTGAAGATGATGACGATGGCGGCTGCTCGGGGCCCTTCTGGTCGCATGAGACGTCGAGGAGGACGAGGGCGTCTTGGTGGAGCTTCTTGGCGCGTCGGCGGGGCATGGGGTGGCCGGTGGCCGCGGCTATGGCGAACGGCGGCGACGAGCTCCGCTCGGGCTGCGCGAGAGAGAGAGCAGAGGAGGGGGAAGGAGTCGAGAGAGAGCAGAGAGCGAGGGGAGAGACAGAGGGGGCTATGGGGCATATCCAGACGCGTTGGGGGCGCCTCGGTGGCAAGCAGGAGGTGGCCAGGGCGGCGTCGACGCTCGCCACCGAGCTGCTTCGGTGCGAGGGGAGGAAGACGACAGGGGGGTTAGCGGTGGCGGGCTGGGCCGCACAGGAGCTGGGCCGGCTGGGCTGAGAGGTGAGCGCCAGGTAAGGTTTCTCTCCTCTCTGCTTTTCCTATTTCTGTTTTCTATTTTCTCTAGTTTGTTTTGATTTAGTTTTAGACACTAAATCATTTAATAAATTCTGTAGGTTTTTATGTGGCTTGCTAAAATATATACAAAGCCACTCACAAACTTCCAGAATTATTGGAGTCATGTTTAATATATATTAAATATAAATCCAAAGCAAATAGTTATTGGATTAATTCAAATGGCCAAAATAAATTTTTCTGTGACTCCAAAAATATTGGTTTGAATTTTACCTCTTACCAACATTTCTATGGGATAACAGAAACATTTTCTTGGACTCATTTGAGAAGATTTAAATGTTGATCATTTTTAGAAAGTTTCTGAGGCTTTGGAAATCCCCCAATTCAAATTTCATTTAAATTTAAACATGATGCACACATGGAAGCAAGCATAGGTCAGGCCAGAACTAGGGATGTGACACTCAGGGGTAGAACCTCCGGAGATGTTGAATGTTCCACGCGTTCGGGATGGGCACCCCCTCCTGGGTCTCCAAGCGCGCGGATCCGGGCCTGGAAACGTGAACAACCTTGAATGGGCCCTCCCACATGGGAGAGAGCTTGTGCAGCCCCTCCCTGGAGAGGACCCGTCTAAGCACGCGGTCTCCTACCTCAAGAGTTCTTGGGCGGATGTTTCGGCAGTGGTATCGTCGCATCACTTGTTGATATCTCGCCGCCCGTAGCGCGGCCTCGCGACGATGTTCCTCCCCCAGCACGAGATCCGTCCCCCGCATGGCATCCTGCTGCGCCTCATCGGACGCATGGACCCGCGTGGAATGACGCCTGACCTCGTTAGGGAGGACGGCCTCAGCTCCGTAGACGACGAAGAACAGGGTCTCGCCAGTCGGCTTGGCCGAGGTCATGCGGATAGACCACAGCACGGACTGGAGCTCGTCGTACCAGCCCCTGCCGCAGGCCTCCAGCTTCTTCTTGAAGGTCCTGGTTTTGAGGCCCCTCAGGACCTCCGCGTTGGCTCGCTCGGCCTGCCATTGCTCCGGGGGGGTGCAACCGAAGCATAGCATATCTGCGTTCCAAGGTTAGCACCGTACGTTTTGAAGAGATTACTGGTGAACTGAGAACCGCTGTCGGTGATGATGCGGTTAGGCATCCCAAATTGGCTCACGAGGCCCTTGATGAACTTGACTGCGGAGCCCGCTGGGATGGTGCGGACAGCTTCCAGCTCAGCCCACTTGGTGAACTTGTCCATGGTGACGTAGATGTAGCGATAGCCTCCTGGCGCCCGAGGGAACGGGCCTAGAATGTCAAGCCCCCAAACCGCGAACGACCATGAGAGGGGTATAGGCTGCAGACCCCCCGCCGGCTGATGGATCTGCTTGGCGTGGAATTGGCAGGCCTCACAAGCCTTCACCAGCTCAACGGCGTCGCTGAGTGCTGTGAGCCAGTAGAATCCACTGCGGAACACCTTGCCAACGAGGGTTCGTGATGATGAGTGGTGCCCACAGTCTCCACCATGTATGTCTGCCAACAGGTCCTTCCCTTGCTCTCTGGAAATGCAACGTAAGGACATGTCATTTGGTCGCCTCTGGTAGAGCTCTCCGTCCTTGATGTAGTAGGCCGTGGCCTGCCGCGCCACACGCTCCGTGTCCTCCTCCTTCTCCGGCAGGGTCCCTTGCGTCAAATAGTCCTTGAACTCTGCGATCCAACATCCTTCTTGAGGTTCCAATGCCAGGAGCAGGCGTGCCCCTGAGGTCGGGCCGCAGGCCGGGGCTCCCGAGGCAGGCGGCTGAGAGAGCTCCTCCCTAGGTTGCGCCATGCTCGATAGTGATGGTGCCGCCGAGGGTTTGAAGAGTCGCTCCTCAAAGACGCCAGGCTCCTGTGGCAGCCGCCTGGATTCCCTCTTGGCGATGTCATCAGCCTCTTGATTGGTGCCGCGAGGCACATGCTGCAACTCCAGCCCCCAGAACTGCTTCTCCATCCTACAAACCTCCGCGAGGTAGGCTTCCATGTGCTCGTCCTTCGGCTCGTATATTTTGTTGGAGAAGTTGACAAGGAGTTGCGAATCGCCCTTGATTGACGAGGAGGCGCTTTACCCCCAAGGCGACTGCGGATTTCAAGCCTGCTATCAGGCCTTCGTATTCGGCTATGTTGTTGGAGACCTTTTCTCCATGCTGGAAACAGAGTTGCACGGCGTAGTAGAGCTTGTCCTGAGTAGGAGATACGAGAACTACGCCAGCCCCCGCACCATGTCGGGAGAATGCCTGAAAGCACAAGTGCTCCCTAGGTGGTTTTGGTAATTAATGTCAACATATCTCTTGTTGGACTAACACTTTTATCTAGTATATTTCAGACAAGTTCAACATTGGAGTGGGATGGACTAAAGGATGTGGGAACTCCTTCAAGATGCTAAGGACAAAGGATTGGCTCAAGCTTCCAGCTCAAGACTCTTCATTTTACATTTTAGTGATCCAAGATCACATTGAGTCTATAGGAAAAGCTAATACTATCAAGGAGGGATGAGGTGTTGCTTAATGAGCCTCTTGCTTCATGTGCTTAGTGATATGCTCCAAAACCCTCAGCTACTTTCTCACATCCACAAATGACCTAAACCTAAAACCAAAATCGGCCACACCAATTCTTTCTATCCGGCGCCACCGAGTTTGGATGTCTTAGCCACTGCCACAAACCCTAGGCAAATCGGTCTTACTGATAGGGATCTCGGTCTCACCGAGATGGGATTGTAATCTCTCTGTGTATGTCCATTATCAAAATCGGTCTCACCGAGTTTGAGCAATCGGTACTACCAAGATTATAATGCAAACTCTCTGGTTAACTTATTACCAAAATCAGTCCCACCGAGTTTGAGTAATCGGTCCCACCGAGTTTGCCTGATCAACTCTCTGGTTAGCTAATTACCAAAATCGGTCCCACCGAGTTTGTGTAATCGGTCTCACCAAGATTAAATTATGCCCTAACCCTAACCATATCGGTCCCACCGAGTTGCATTTCGGTCCCACCAAAAATCCTAACGGTCACTAAATTTGCTAAATCGGTCCGACCGAGTTTGTTGATTTGGTCCCACCGAGTTTGGTAAATTGTGTGTAACGGTTAGATTTTGTGTGGAGGCTATATATACCCCTCCACCTCCTCTTCATTCGTCGAGAGAGCCATCAGGCTGAACCTACACTTCCAGCATCCTATTTCTGAGAGAGAACTACCTACTCATGTGTTGAGGCCAAGATATTCCATTCCTACCATATGAATCTTGATCTCCCAAGTTGCTTTCCACTCAAATTTTCTTTCCACCAGATCCAAAACCTATGAGAGAGAGTTGAGTGTTGGGGAGACTATCATTTGAAGCACAAGAGCAAGGAGTTCATCATCAACGCACCATTTGTTACTTCTTGGAGAGTGGTGTCTCCTAGATTGGCTAGATGGCACTTGGGAACCTCCGACAAGATTGTGGAGTTGGACCAAGGAGTTTGTAAGGGCAAGGAGATCGCCTACTTCGTGAAGATCTACCGCTAGTGAGGCAAGTCCTTCGTGGGCGACGGCCATGGTGGGATAGACAAGGTTGCTTCTTCGTGGACCCTTCTTGGGTGGAGCCCTTCGTGGACTCGCGCAACTGTTATCCTTCACGGGTTGAAGTCTCCATCAACGTGGATGTACGATAGCACCACCTATCGGAACCACGCCAAAACATCCGTGTCTCCAATTGCGTTTGAATCCTCCAAAACACTTCCCTTTACATTCTTTCAAGTTGCATGCTTTACTTTCCGCTGCTCATATACTCTATGCATGCTTGCTTGCTATGTGTTGTGAATGTTAAACTTGTGCCTAAACTCCACTTAAACTTAATGAATCCTAAAAACTGCAACTTTGGTACTTATTGTCTAATCACTCCCCTCTAGACACCTCTTCTCAAGGTCCTACAAGTGGCATCAGAGCATTGGTCTCCATTGCCTTGGTTTAATCACCATTGGAGGAAGATGGATGAGTCTACTTTGGGGAGTCTTAGACATAGAGTGCCTATTCTTGATGGAGAGTATTTTCATGAGTGGAAAATGAGATGCTTGTAATTTTCAATCAATATCATTTGAACAAGTACATTGCTAGTCCTTCTGCACCTCATGTTGATCCTATGCATCCTACCCATGATGAGTCAATTGACATGGTTAGGAATCTTAGAACTGTTAATCTTATCACTAGAGGCTTGCCTAGAAACTTGATTATAAAACTGCCTACTCTTTAGTGTGCCTACACTATATGGAAATTTCTTGAGGAACGATTTCCAGATTATTCTTTGAAAAATCTTGATGAAATTCTCCATAAGTCTATTGCTTTGAGTAAGATGAATACTAGTGATCCTATGTTTGGTGATCGTCTATTTGAGCTTACGAGCCTCATGCGTGCCAAAGGAAATGTTGGTATTATTAGTGATATTATTTCCGAAGCTATAAAAATTCATAGACAAGATCATTGTCAAACTCACTCTAATGAATCACCCTCTCTAGGATTTGATCCACCACATAACAATGTTGAACATGGATACTATGACGAGGATGATGAAAGTGACTTCGATCTTGATGATGCAATGAGACACTTTGGTCTTATGGAAAATCTTCGGGGATATATGTCAGGAGGAAAGGAATGGGTTCTTGATAGTGGATGTACCGATCACATGACCGGAGATAAAGACATGTTTCGTGAGCTTGCTGATAATGATAGTCCTCGAAAGTATGTCACTTTCGGTGACAACTCAAAGGGTAAGGTGGTTAGCCTTGGTAAGGTGGCCATATCACATGATAGCTCCATACAAAATGTTATGCTCGTCGAATCTCTTGGATACAACTTACTTTCAGTATCTAGACTTGCTGACTTTGGTTTCAATGTCTTATTTACTGAAGTTGATTGCCAAGTGTTTCATCGAGACAATCATAAAATGGTCTTTACCGGTATACGTAGAGGTGATCTTTACATTGTTGATTTCACTAAAAAGGCCCAACCTAAAACTTGCTTCATTGCTAAATCCTCAAAAGGTTGGTTATGGCATAGACGACTAGGTCACGTTGGCATGAGAAACCTTGACAAGCTTATTAAAGGGAATCATATCCTTGGTGTTAACGATGTCATATTTGATAAGGATAGACTTTGCAGTGCTTGTCAAGCAGGTAAATAGGTTGGAGGAAGGTATCCCGTGAAGAACATCATCACCACAAGGAGGCCACTCGAGCTACTTCACATGGATCTTTTTGGTAACAACTCTTACAAGAGTCTCGGTGGAAATTCTTTTGGTCGAGTTATAGTTGATGATTTTTCAAGATTTACGTGGGTGTTCTTTCTCGATGATAAATCGCAGGTCCAAAAGATCTTCAAGAACTTTGCTAGGAAGGCCCAAAATCAATTTGAAGTAAATATCAAGAAGGTTCGCAGCGACAACGGAACGGAGTTCAAGAACACAAATGTGGACACCTTTCTTGACGAAGAAGGGATTTCACACGAGTTCTCGGCTACGTACACACCTCAAAAAAATGGAGTTGTTGAGAGGAAGAACCGGACGCTCATCGAAATGGCGAGAACGATGCTTGATGAGTACAAGACGCCGAAGCACTTTTGGGTAGAAGCGGTTGAGACAGCTTGTCATGCAACAAATCGCTTGTATCTTCACAAGCTACTCGGCAAGACGGCATACGAGCTCCTCACCGGTAACAAACCCCAAGTTGGATACTTTCGAGTATTCGGGTCAAAGTGCTACATTCTTGATAAGCATCGTCGTTCTAAATTTTCTCCTAAGTCTCATGAAGGTTTCCTACTAGGTTATGGCTCAAACTCTCACACATACCGTGTCTACAACAATTTCACCCTAAAGGTTGAAGATACGGTAGATGTGAAGTTTGATGAATCTAACGACTCGCAGGTAGACCAATTGCCAATTGATGTAGGAGACAAATATCCTTCAAAAGCAATCCAAGACTTGTCTATTGGCAAGGTTCGTCCAACGGAGGTGAAGGAGAGTACCTCGTCCGTCCAAGTGGAAGCTTCTACTTCACGACAAGGTGAACCAAGAGTTGATACGGAAGCATCCACAAGTGGGACACACCAAGATGAAGAAAATGAGGAAGTGCATCGAGAACATCAACAACCTCCTTCTCCACCACGACAAGAGAACGACAACGCCAACAATGAAGAAGATCAAGAAGAAGAAGAAGAAGATGAAGAAGTTCAACCAAGAACCAAGCAAAAGCTTTCACGAGTTCGAGCAAGAAATGCTAAAGACCATCCCATCGAGCAAATCTACAATGATATTCAAACCGGGAGAATCACTCACTCTAAAACTCGTTTAGCTAACTTTTGTGAAAACTATTCTTTCATCTCTAGCATTGAACCTATGAAGGTCGAAGAAGCATTGGAAGATTCGGATTGGATAAACGCTATGCATGAAGAGCTACACAACTTTGAGAGGAACCAAGTTTGGACATTGGTTGAGAAGCCCGACAACAACAACAACATCATCGGTACCAAATGGGTGTTTCGCAACAAGCAAGATGAAGATGGACAAGTAGTTTGCAACAAAGCACGTCTCGTCGCCCAAGGCTACACACAAGTCGAAGGTATGGACTATGGTGAGACTTATGCTCCCATTGCTAGACTTGAGTCTATTCGCATCTTACTTGCCTATGCTAATCACCATGATATCACATTGTACCAAATGGACATTAAAAGTTCTTTTCTAAATGGTGAAATAGAGGAGGAAGTTTATGTTAAATAACCTCTCGGCTTTGTCAATCCTAAGAAACCAAATCATGTTTACAAACCTCACAAAGCTCTTTATGGTCTTAAACAAGCTCCTAGAGCTTGGTAGAAATGCTTAACTAAGTTTCTTCTTGGAAAGGGATTTGAAATTGGGAAAATTGATTCTACTCTTTTTACAAAAAGGGTTAATGGAGAACTATTTGTGTGCCAAATCTATGTTGATGATATTATATTTGGTTCAACTAACCCTCATTTTAGTGAGAAGTTTGGAAAGCTAATGTCGGAGAAGTTTGAGATGTCAATGATGAGTGAACTCAAATTCTTTCTTGGGTTGCAAATCAAGCAAACTAAGGAAGGTACTTTTGTCTCTCAAATGAAGTACACTAAGGACTTGTTCAAGAAGTTCAATATGCAAGAATGCAAAGGTATGTTTACGCACATGCCTACTAGTGCACATCTTGATTTGACCAAAGATGGTGAACCAGTTGATCAAAAAGGTTTATCGCTCTATGATTGGTCACTGTTATACCTATGTGCTTCATGTCCAGATATTATGCTAAGTGTGTGCATGTGTGCAAGATATCAAGCTGCTCCTAAATAATTTCATCTTAAGGCTGTGAATAGGATAGTGAGATACTTAATACATACACCAAATTTTGGCATTTGTTATCCTAAGAGGGCCTCTTTCGATCTTGTTGGCTACTCTGACTCAGATTATCCCGTAGACAAGGTTGATAGAAAGTCCACTTCGGGTACTTGTTAATTTCTTGGTAGATCTCTTGTATCTTGGTCCTCCAAGAAACAAAACTCGGTATCCTTATCCACTGCCGAAGCGGAGTACATTGCCGTTGGTTCATGTTGTGCTCAATTACTTTGGATGACCTAAACTCTTAAAGATTATGGGATATATGTGAAACATGTTCCATTGCTTTGTGACAATGAAAGTGCTATCAAAATTGGACATAATCCTGTGCAACATTCTCGAACTAAGCATATTGAAGTTCGTCATCATTTCATTCGAGATCATGTTGCTAAGGGTGACATTGATCTTAAGCATGTTCGCACCGAAAAGCAATTAGCGGATATATTCACTAAACCTCTTGATGAGAAAGTGTTTTGCAGGTTGAGAGGAGAATTGAACATCATAGATGCTTCAAACATGGAGTCGAAACTCCATTGGATACATGCAAGACATGAGCTTATGACTAATCCTTGATATTTCTCTTATGATGAAAATCTTATGTCTTGGATATATTTGCATCTTGCATGTTATCTAACCCATGTAGGTACTTGGTTGAATCAAATTCCATGAGATTGTAACCTACTCACATCTTGAGCGATCTCTACATCACCAAGTCTCTATACAAAGGTGGTTGAAGACAAGGAAGCACGAAACCATTCAAACATATCCTTTGACAAATTCTATGTTGAGCTTCGTGATTGTCATTTTTGGATACACAAGTGCTCTTCCTTGCAAGAACTAACCCATGTAGGTAGATGGACTCAAATTCCAAGTGGTGCTCCCAACTCTTGATGAGCTACATCAACCTTGAGCAACCCACACAAGTTCAACTACATGATCAACACCACCAACCAAGGTATGTTATTCCATCTTAGAGAAGCTTTACTCCGAGTCATGAGCTAAAGCAACTCGACAAGATGTGAATACATCAAGATGCTTAAACGAAAAATGGTAACCCCATTTTGAGCTTAAACAATGAGTATGACCTATGATCAAGTTATCTCACTTGACTCCTAAGTCCATATACTCTAACATAGGTGACTTTGTCGCCGACCATCTCTAGATGAAGTTCTCTGGTGTTCTCTTCTGTGTTTTTGCATTTGTCTCATGCATATTTGTTTCCCCTTCAAAAAAAACTTCATCTAGATTTCTTTCTTTTCTTTTTGTTTGGTCTGCATTTTATGCATCAATTCATTGCATATCATTCAGTAAATTCCTTGCAAATCTTTGTGCGATCTTTCTAGACTAGTGAGCTGAGGTGACAAGTGTTTTCTCTGCGATGAACTCGGTTACACCGATTTGTTATTTTCGGTCCAACCGAAACCTTTCGGTACCACCAAAGCATACCACTCGGTGCCACCAATTTCACAACAGGAAAAACAGTTTGCCACTTATTCTGTGATTCTTCTGATCCAGCTCCACTCAATGAATCTTGTCCTCTAACAAGCATCACATTCTTATCAAGTGCTTTATGTTGTGACTCAAGGATCAAACCCATTCACGACAAATTCCAGAGGGAGAGAGAGAGCTCACATTTTTATCAAGCCCTTCTTGGAAATTGGCGTCAAAGGGGGAGAGAGAGATCACATCAAAGATTATCATTTTAGAGAGAGAATCACCTTCTCAGGGGGAGAGAGATCCTTCAGGGAGAGAGAGAGATCTCCAGGGGGAGAGAATACTAGTAGAAAGTATTTCTCAAGGATCCCAGATGCTTGGTGTTCAAGAGGAGAGATGCCACATGTCTTCTTGAGGGGAAAGACATGTTCATATGTGCTTACTTGCATTAGTTTTCATTAGCTCTGTTCATTTATATCTTTCAGCTCTGATTTTCTGTTCCCTATCTTCTCCCAGTATCCCATGCTAGATTCAGGGGGAGCAAGACATCCAAGTGAAAGAAATCATTCAAATTCATTGCATATCTTTACTCTTGGGGACATGTCTAATCAAATGTGGTACTTAGTACTCACTCTCTGCATCTCATCCCAGTCTTGGTATTCTTGTGGTTTCTTCTGTTTTCTCTGGCTAGTTGATGTATCTGTGTTATCTAACCTTATGTACACAGGTTCATCCCATCCTAAGCCTACTCAAGACTACACGGTAAGTATATGCATCACAATCATGTGTATGAGGAATTCTTGCTGATGTACATATTGTTTGCAAGGACTCATGGGCATGAAGGTATTTCCTTCAATACTTTTTGCTCTGATGCATATGGCCAAGATACATGTAACACATTGCTTGCTCTATCATGGTTATGCTCTCACATGCTTCTATATTTCATATTCACATGATTGCATACATGTAGGGGGAGCCTATGCTTGTTACATGTATTTCCAAAGCTTTACTTGCTATTCTTCATATCCTTATCTAAAGCTTTGATGTATGTTGTCATCAATTACCAAAAAGGGGGAGATTGAAAGCACAAGTGCTCCCTAGGTGGTTTTGGTAATTAATGTCAACATATCTCTTGTTGGACTAACACTTTTATCTAGTATATTTCAGACAAGTTCAACATTGGAGTGGCATGGACTAAAGGATGTGGGAACTCCTTCAAGATGCTAAGGACAAAGGATTGGCTCAAGCTTCAAGCTCAAGACTCTTCATTTTACATTTTAGTGATCCAAGATCACATTGAGTCTATAGGAAAATCCAATACTATCAAGGAGGGATGAGGTGTTGCTTAATGAGCCTCTTACTTCATGTGCTTAGTGATATGCTCCAAAACCCTCAGCTACTTTCTCACGTCCAAAAATGACCTAAACCTAAAACAAAAATTGGCCACACCGATTCTTTCTATCCGGCGCCACCGAGTTTGGATGTCTTAGCCACTGCCACAAACCCTAGGAAAATCGGTCTTACCGATAGGGATCTCGGCCTCACCGAGATGGGATTGTAATCTCTCTATGTATGTCCATTATCAAAATCGGTCTCATCGAGTTTGAGCAATCGGTACTACCAAGATTACAATGCAAACTCTCTGGTTAACTTTTTACCAAAATCGGTCCCACCGAGTTTGAGTAATAGGTCCCACCGAGTTTGCCTGACAACCTCTCTGGTTAGCTAATTACCAAAATCGGTCCCACCGAGTTTGTGTAATCGGTCTCACCGAGATTACGTTATGCCCTAACCCTAACCATATCGGTCCCACCGAGTTGCATTTCGGTCCCACCAAAAATCCTAACGGTCACTAAATTTGCTAAATCGGTCCGACGGAGTTTGTTGATTCGGTCCCACCGAGTTTGGTAAATTGTGTGTAATGGTTAGATTTTGTGTGGAGGCCATATATACCCCTCCACCTCCTCTTCATTCGTAGAGAGTGCCATCAGACTAAACCTACACTTCCAGCATCCTATTTCTAAGAGAGAACTGCCTACTCATGTGTTGAGGCCAAGATATTCCATTCCTACCATATGAATCTTGATCTCTAGCCTTCCCCAAGTTGCTTTCCACTCAAATCTTCTTTCCACCAGATCCAAAACCTATGAGAGAGAGTTGAGTGTTGGGGAGACTATCATTTGAAGCACAAGAGCAAGGAGTTCATCATCAATGCACCATTTGTTACTTCTTGGAGAGTGGTGTCTCCTAGATTGGCTAGGTATCACTTGGGAGCCTCCAACAAGATTGTGGAGTTGAACCAAGGAGTTTGTAAGGGCAAGGAGATCGCCTACTTCATGAAGATCTACCGCTAGTGAGGCAAGTCCTTCGTGGGCGACAACCATGGTGGGATAGACAAGGTTGCTTCTTCGTGGACCCTTCTTGGGTGGAGCCCTCCGTGGACTCGCGCAAGCATTACCCTTCGTGGGTTGAAGTCTCCATCAACGTGGATGTACGATAGCACCACCTATCGGAACCACGCCAAAACATCCGTGTCTCCAATTGCGTTTGAATCCTCCAAAACCCTTCCCTTTACATTCTTGCAAGTTGCATGCTTTACTTTCCGCTGCTCATATACTCTATGCATGCTTGCTTGCTATGTGTTGTGAATGTTAAACTTGTGCCTAAACTCCACTTAAACATAAAGAATCCTAAAACTGCAACTTTGGTACTTAGTGTCTAATCACCCCCCCTCTAGACACCTCTTCTCAAGGTCCTACAAAGCCCCGTCGAAGTACATGACCCAGCCGTCCGGTGCCTTGCTTCCCGGGGAAAGCGATCGGTCCTCGCCTGCCTTGAGGCCCGGTGCCTCTGCCCATTCTGCCACGAAATCTGCAAGTGCGGCTCCCTTGATGACACTGGTCGTGCTGAATTCTAGCTGAAACGCTTGCAGTTCGATGTTCCATTCAGCGACTCTTCTAGCAGAGTTGGGGCTCCTGAGTACCCTTTCCAAGGGGTATGCTGAGACGACCTTGATGGGATGGCCTTGGAAGTAGTGCTGCAGCTTGTGTGAGGCTACCAATAGCGCGAGGAGAAGTTTTTGAGGCATGGGGTACCGCGCCCTTGCGTCCCGTAGCACCATGCTGACGAAGTACACGGGGTGCTCAATGAGGTTGAGGGTGCTGGCGCAGCTTGCGTCCTCCGGAGGTTGAGGCGCCTCCTGAGACGACGGATCCCCCAGCGCTTGGTCGCTTGGAGAGGCCTCCTCTACTCCGGGTGCGCTCCCTGCTGCGGCTGATCCTTTTCGGCTGTAGTCGCGGTCTTCATGAGGCTTTGTTCGCTTTGCTTTGCTTCGGCCCGGACGGTTGCTGCGGCCTTGGTCCAACGCTCCTCTCTAACGGCCACAAGGGCTGCCCTGGCGGAGTAGGGGGTGGCCGCAAGGTAGAGCACCAGGGGCTCCTGAGGGCGTGGAGCTACCATCACCGGAGGGCTAGTAAGGTACCTCTTGAGATCTTGGAATGCCTTGTCGGCCTCTTCAGTCCATTCGAAGGGGCCCTTCTTCTTCATCAACTTGAAGAAGGGCAGTGCTTGTTCCCCCAGCTTGGAGATAAAACGTCCTAGCGCGGTTACACGCCCGGTGAGCTTCTGCATTTCTTTGAGAGTCTTCGACGGGCTCATGTCTTCGACTGCTTTGACCTTCTCTGGGTTGGCCTCGATGCCCCTGTGGGACATGAGGAAACCCAGGAGCTTGCCCGAGGGGACTCCAAACACGCACTTCTCTAGGTTGAGCCGCAGGTCCACTTCATTGAGGCTCGCGAAGGTTTCTTCCAAGTCCTGTATCAGGGTTTTTGCCTCCCGAGACTTCACCACAATGTCATCGACATAAGCTTCAGCGTTCCTCCCGAGTTGTCGGCCCAAGGCGATGTGCATCAGCCGCTGAAAGGTCGCGCCTGCGTTGCCCAACCCAAATGGCATGCATGTATAGCAGTACACTCCACACGGGGTCAGGAAAGCCGTTTTTTCCATGTCTTCTACCGCCATCTTGATCTGGTGATAGCCCGAGAAGGCATCCAGGAAGCACAATAGGTCACACTCAGCGGTGGAGTCGATGATTTGGTCGATGCGGGGGAGCGAAAGTGGATCCTGCGGGTAGGCTTTGTTGAGGTTGGTGAAGTCGACACACATGCGTTCCTTTCCTCCCTTTTTCGGCATGACGACCGGGTTAGCCAACCAATCTGGGTAGCGGACCTCATGAGTAACCCCTGCTGCCTCTAGCTTGCGGGTCTCTTGGACGATGAAAGCTTGTTTCTCAGTGGACTTTCGCCTCGCCTTCTGCTTCACGGGGCGCACGTTGGGGCACACATTGAGGTGATGCTCAATCACACCCCTCGGGACCCCTGCTAGCTGATCAGGTTCCCATGCGAACACCTTCTTGTTTGCGCGCAAGAACTTCACCAAGGCCTCTTCCTGCTCGGGTTCGAGGTTGGCACCTATGGTGAAGGTGGCGTCAGTGGATCCATCCTCGTCGACCGGTACCTGCTTGGTTTCCGCCTTGTACTGGGTGAATAGCTGCTTCTTCTTCGCCCGCACAGCCCCCTTGGGCTCGAGGGCGTCAGTGCTGGCGGGCTGCGCCACCGCGGCCGTCATGAAAGCAACCTTGAGCGCCTGCAGTGCATCCCTTGTGTCTCCTAACACGGTAAGGACGCCGCTGCTCCCGGGCATCTTCATGAGGTTGTACGCCGGGTGAGTTGCTGCCATGAACTGGGCCAAAGCTGGGTAGCCGAGGATGGCGTTGTACGGGAGGCCGATGGGGGAGATGTCGAAGTCGATCAGCTCTGTGCGGAAGTTGTCGTAGGTGCCGAAGGTCACCGGGAGGCGGATCTGTCCCAAGGAGGCGGTGGAACCGTCTCCGACGCCCGAGAAGGGCCTGCTAGGCTGAAGTTGCTCTAGCGGCACGTGGAGGAGGCTGAAGGCCTCCACCGAGAGCATGTTGAAGCCGGCACCTCCGTCGATGAGGATCCTGGTGACAGCCACTTGGCAGATGGTGGGGGTGCATAGCATCGGGAGCGCAACCGAACCGGCGGGGTTGGAGGGGTGATCGTGCAAGTTGAAGGTCAGATCGGCCTCGGGCGCCACCCATCCCGGGGGGGCTTCTCGTTGCTTGAAGGCGGCGCCGATCTGGCGGGCGAATGGCTTGACGTGGCGGCTCGAAGGTGGTGCCTGTGAGCCGCCTAGGAGAGCTGCGACGAGCGGGGGCACTGGCGTAGAGCAGTGGGCGAGGAAGAGGTCGCGCAGATCCTCCCAGGAGGCCACAGAAGCCGTCGGCAGGTGGAGCAGCCACATGCGCGGAATACCGGAGAGGGCCATTGAAAACTAGTTAGCCATGATCCTGTCGTCGCCCCCGGCCTTGAGGACGGCCTCCTCGTATGCCAACAGGAAAGCCAACGGATCCTTCGTGCCATTGTAGCGCGGCGGCATCTCTGGCTTGAACTTGCGCCGCCACTGCACCTGCCCCAAGGAGGGGGTCAAGGCTCGGAGCCCCCTGGTCCCAGTGCTGGCATCGGCAGCCGGAGCGGGCAGCGCGCTGTCCGCCATGAGGGTGGAGTGTGGTGTCGATGGAGAGCGGGTCGACGGAATGGAGAGCTTACGCGCAACCCCTACCTAGCGCGCCAAATGTCGGATTTCGGGTTCCGGCAGACCCTTGAGGTTCGAACTCTAGGGTGCGCACAAAGATCTTTCCCCTACCAACTCATGTCTCGAAACCTTGCAAGGAATCTAAGCTAGGAGGAAGAACACACAAGGGACACGAGGTTTATACTGGTTTAGGCCACCATTGCGGTGTAATACCCTACTCCAGTGTGTGGCATGGTGGATTGCCTCAGGGGCTGATGATGAACAATACAGAGGAAGAACAGCCTTGTGAGGGGCTGTTCTTGAGCTGGTGCGATGAACTGCTTAGTGAGTTCAGTCGCCTCTCTCTCTAGTCTACCCGGAATCTGGATCCCCCTCCTCTACTCTACGGTGGCTAGCTCTATTTATAGAGGGAGGCCCTGGGCCTCTTCCCAAAAAATGAGTGGGAAGGGCACCAACAATTGGCCATTTTGAAGGGGAACATCTAGTACACTTATCCTGACTAAAGTTGTTCTTAGACTGCCAAAGACCCTGACGGTGACGCCGTCCTGGGCTCCACGGTGACCTCCATCCCGCCGTTCTGCTGGTCTTGGTCTTGTTGCACCAAAACGGTAACCATTGCCTGATGCCTTGTCATGTGCTTGCCCCCTTTGCACCAAAGGGGAAACAAGGACATTGCACAGGCCGACGCCCGCCTGGTGCCTGCCTGGTCTCGATCGTCATGGCTTGCGTCACGGGCACCTCGCGAGGTACCCCGCCTTGATCTCTCAGCCTCCTCGCGAGCCCGCCTGATGAGGCTGCTTCCTGAGGAAGCTTCTGTCATCCGCCCCGCGAGGCTTGGCCCCTCGCGAGGGTCTTGAGCTTGAGCTGATGAAGCTGGGCTGTACTGGGCCCCCACTTAAGCCACGCCGCAGGCCGCAGGCAGGCAAGTCTAGGGACCCCCGTTTCCAGAACACCGACAAATAGTGTCAATCGTGGCAAGAATCATGGCATTATCTTTGTGCTAAGAATCGGATTGAGAAAGCACAAAGGATTGAACTCATACCCTAACTTGGCGGTGAGTTCGCTAAGACGACAACAGCGGAGGAGATCCCGTTGATGGTAGCGGAGACCAGCGGCAGGAGGACTCTAGAGACGGAGGCGACGATCCGGAGACTTGGGTCGGCAGAGCTGGACAGCACGGACGAAGGGTTTTCGGAGAAGTTTCCAAAAATTTGACCCGTGGTATATATATCCAGACTCTGTAGGTGAGACCAAGTGGAACAACTCGGGTGCACCAAGATGTAGAATCGCAAGCGATTACTGCAACTCGGTGAGACCGAAGTGTTCTAATTGGTTGCACCGAGATTGAAACCTAGATCAACTTAATGAACTCAGTGTGACCGAAAGGAATGAGTCGGTCAGGCTGAGATGCATCAAGAGGTTTTGGAAGTTGAAGTCTATGGCGAATCGGTGGCTCCGAGTGCTCCTCACCCAGAGGGTTCGAATTTGACTTAGATCAAACTTTGTGATGTAGCATGAATAGAGTTTGAGACGAGAAAATCATAGATAGCTATAGGGAGTACTTAGGCATTCTTGTCCATCCATTTGGCAAAAGAAAAGACCAAACAATCAAAACAACAAATGGATGTCCTCGAATGGAGAAAGTTATGCAATCAACATGCTCACACAATAAGATAGCAAATGAAATATGTGGCAAGCATGCACAAACACTCTAGCATGTATCTAGCAATTGGCGATGACTAGGTCATCTATATATGAGTATATTGACTTAGGAGTCAAATGAGAACATTTGATCATAGGTCATGCTCATCGTTTAAGCAAAAGTGGGGTTACCACTTTTACATAAAGCATTGTTGTATTCACACCATTAGAGTTGCTTTAGCTCAATTCTTAGAGTAAAGCTCCCCCTAGATGTGATATCCCTTTTAGAGGGATGAACTAATTAACCTTCGGTTTTGTCGATGATGACTTAATGTAGATCTCAAAGTTGATTAAGATCATTTGGGGCAATCCATTGGAGTGAGTTGCACTTTCAATACCTACATGGGTTAGTCCCACAAGGAACAAGCAAGGAAATCCATAGACATAGAGTGAAGTACACACATATGATGATGTCCATGGAAGCATTAGGTTACCTTGTCCCTTGACTTACTATCAAGAGGGTTTGTGACTCCTTGAACTAGTGCAAGATGTGGAAGTTGATTGCACTTGTTCTTGCCAATACGACTATGAGTGAAGTATGTTGGCGGAGTCACTCTCAAGAACTCTCTAGTTCTTCTTCTTTGAGATCCACATCATCTTGATGGGAATCCTTGGGGTTGTAGATATACTTGATGAATTTGAACTTGAGGTAGACTTGGGAACCCACTTGACCAAGGCCTTTGGAGCATCTTCAAATGCATCAATCTCCTCTTGAAGCTTTTCCTTGCCCTTTAGCTCATGGTCTTCTGGTGGAAGATCATCTTGAGCTTGTGTCCCCTTGAAGGAAGTAGGATCATACTTCTCTTGTTGAGGAACAAACTTCGTCTTGGGGTATTGATCTTCTTCCCCACTCTACACCATTGGCATTGTACTTTCGTCAAAACCAACACCCTGATTCTTCCGGTGCCTTCCTTGCTTGCGTACAATTTCCTCAAATTGCTTACTTCCGACAAAGCTCTTGTAAACACCTTTCTTGATAATTCCCTTCAATAAGCTATTTCCTTGCTCAAGTGTAACTTGGCTAAGAGAATCATTAGTGGAATCAAGAAAACTACTAGAAGCAATAATATTGGATTTAGCATGGTTATTGTTACTACTAGAAGAAGAATCTTTCTTACTCTTGTTGCTAGATTTTACTTGTGGCATGTAAGGAGACAAGAGTAAATGCTTGGCAATGTAAGTAGAACTTTTCTTCCAAAGATCATCATTGATGGCTTTTAAGAACCCATGTTCTTGCTCTAGGTTGAGCTTCTCGAATCATAGCTTCTCATGAGTTTTTAAAAGTTCTCGGTGATCTTCTAAAGTAGTTTCATGAGCTAACTTAAGAGTGGTTAGTTCTTTAGTTAGAAGCTCAATTTCCTTATTATCATTGTCATTCGTTTCATCTTGATTAGCATTATTAATAGAAATTTCATCATGGTTTTCATCACTAGCATTGTCAACAAGTAAATCATCATCACCTAGCAAGTCATCTTCATCACTATTGAAATCAAAATACTAGGGGTGTGATACCTTGGGGCCTTTAGCCATGAAGCATCTTCCAATTCCTTCATTTGGTGACTCAAATATGTCATAGGAGTTGGTTGACACAAGTGCAAGACCGGCAACACATTCATCTTGAGTATATTCGGAGTCGGATTGATAACTTCTCGCAAAGTGGTGGTCGGAGTCAGAACCGGATACCCATTCACCAACATGAGCTTGATGTCTTTATTTTGTGTAGCTATTTGATGACCTGTCCTTCCTCTCTGAATCCTTGCTTCTGCGAGAGGTTCTTCGTTCATAACGATCATCTCTACTCCGTCTCTCTCTTGGAGGTGATTCTTCTTTTCTACTTATTCTTTTAGTTGAGTCTTCTCTTCTTTTGTAGGGAGTCGTACACTCATTGGAGTAGTGTCTGGGTCTTCCACAATTGTAACAATTTCGCTCACGACTAGAAGATCTTTTGTCATGGTAGGATCTTGACTTGGAGCTTCTTTCTTTGCTTCTACTCTTGTAGAATTTGTTGAAGTTCTTCACCATTAAGCTCAATTCCTCATTGAAGACCTGTTTTTCACTTGATGTTGCAGGAGCATCACATCAGGATTTATACGCACCACTAGACTTGTTGTGAAGCTCTTCTTCATCCTTGAAGGACATCTCAGGAGCAACATTTCTTCCAATGACTTATGTTGGCTTGAGATCTTTGTAATTGGGCATCATTTGGATAAATGTGCACACGATATCATATTTTCCATCCAAGTCTCTTAGGATCTTCTTGACGAAGAATCTGTCATTCATCTCTTCACTTCCTAAGCCGGCAATCTCATTTGTGATGAGAGCAATCCTAGAGTATATTTCAGCGACACCTTCACCATCCTTCCTTTTGAACTTGTCAAGTTGACTTTGAAGAACATCCAACTTGGATTCCTTAACGGACTCGGTACCTTCATGCATATCAATCAAAGTATCCCAAATTTCCTTTGCATTCTGAAGACGGATGATTTTGTCGGTGTTCTGGGAACGGGGGTCCCCAGACTTGCCTACCTGCGGCCTGCAGCGTGGCTCAACCAGTGGCCCGGTACAGCCCGTCTTAATCAACCCAAGGTCAAGACCCTCGCGAGGGGCCAAGGCTCGCGGGGTAGACGACACAAGGCCTCCTCAGGGGCGGCCTCAGCAGGCAGGCTCGCAAGGAGGCGGAGATATCAAGGCAAGGGGTACCTCGCTAGGTGGTCATGACGCAATCCATGACGATCAAGACCAGGCTGGCGCCAGGCGGGCGCCAGCCTGCGTAGTTTCCTCTTTTCCTCTTTGGTGCAAAGGGGGCAAGCGCAGGCGCGGAGTACCGAGGCATCAAGCAAAGGTTTCCATATCAGTGCAACGAGACCAAGACCAGCAGGACAGTAGGCCGAAGATCACCATGGAGCCCAAGACGGTGTCATCACCAGAGCCTTTGACAGTCGAAGACCACCTTTAGACAGGATAGCTTGTACTAGTTGTCCCCCTTCAAAATGGCCGTTGTTGGCTCCCTTCCCGCTCAATATTTGGGAAGAGGACCAGGGCCTCTATATATAGAGATAGCCACCACAGTAGAGGGACATCTCATCTAGATCTCACCGAAACCAGAGCAAGTAGAACACCACACCAGCTCAAGAACACCCCTCGCGAGGTTATTCTTCCTCTGTACTACTAATCATCAGCCCAAGAGGCAATCCGCCACATCACACACAGGAGTAGGGTATTACACCACAACGGTGGCCCGAACCTGTATAAATCTTGTGTATCTTGTGTGTTCATCGTGCTAGCTTAGATTCGCGGCGAGGTTCTGGGGCATGAATCGGTAGTGAGAAGATATTCGTGCGCACCCCAGAGTTCGAACCTTAAGGGTTTTGCCGGAACCCGATATCTGACATTTGGCGCGCCAGGTAGGGGTGCACCGGAATCTTCTTTTCGCTGATCTGCATCCCATCGCTTCATCGCATCCGTGGCAGACGCACACCGAGCTCACGCCGAGCACCGGGCCGCTCCCACCGCCCGCATCGCCCAGACGGCTCCCGTTGGTGGGCCTCCTTGTCATTCTCCATCGCCTGCCGCCAACGCCTCTACCGGCCTGGCGGGGAACAAGCAGCAAGCATCTTTGCTGCACCCCTTGGTGCGGCGGGGAGGCCGCACCGCCACTTCGTCGCTGACTCTAGCTGGTTCGTCGTCTCACGCTCGTCATGCCCCCACGGATGCGCAGGCCGCATTGCTCCTGGCACGTGAGCTCCTGCACTACCGCCCCATCGATGACCTCTACGAGGAGTGGCTCACTTGCATCACCAACGTTGTCAGCGCCGCGGGGGGCTCTCCTGCGCCGTCCCTCGTGCTGCCTTGCCCTCCATCCTGCATGGGCGACGCGGCTCAGGGAGCGCCTCCACCACCTCCTCCTCAAGAAGGCGCCCTGGCTCCAAGGCGCACGGCTCCTGGAGGCGACCCACCGCGTCCGGTGCCCGCGCGGCAAGAAAGGACCTGTCAAGAAATCCCTCGGCCTCAAGAAGGCGCTCATGTGCTCCCTGCACCAGCACATCAAGACCGCATCCCAGCACCAGCACGCCAAGACCCCGCGCTGCCCCTGGCAGCGGCGCGCGGGAACCATCAAGAGCAGACCCCGTGTCTGCAAAAAGCTCCGGTAGCCATGGCGGGTTGTCCTGCCTTCACCATCGAGCTATGCAGTGTCGCCTAGCCAGGCAAGTTCAAGCCGGATCTTCCTCCTTGCTACGACGGCACCACCAACCCCGCGGAGTTCCTGCAGCTTAACAAACTGGGCATCGAGGCGGCTAACATAGACGAAAAGGTCATGGTGAACTGGTTTCCCATGGCGATCAAGGATGGTGCCCGCACCTGGCTCCTGAACCTCCCTCCTGGCTCGATCTCCTCCTGGGACGAGATGCGTAGCCGTTTCATCGCCAACTTCCAGGGCACTCGCGACCGTCCTCCGACCGTGGGTGACCTGTGCTGCATCAAGCAGTAGCCTGGAGAGACCCTGCAGAGGTACATCTAGCGGTTCAACAGCGCTCGCCTCAACATTCCCAAGGTGATTGAGGAGGGAATTATCTTTGCGTTCTCTAACGGCATCCGCGACGTCAAGATGAAGGTGGAGCTGACTATCCACGAGGACCTGTGCACATCACTGGAGTTGTTCGATCTGGCGACCAGATGCGCAAGAGCTGAGGAAGGACGCCTCTCCCTCTCGAGCTTCCAGCTGCTGACCTAGAAGAGAAGAAGGCCAAGGCCAAGAATGTGAAGCGCAAAGGAGCAGCTGTGATCGCGGTAGAACCAGACACGAAGCACGGCAGGGACCAGCCGGAGTCGTCCAAGGGTAGCAAATTCTGTGCCTACCACAACCTCTACACCCACAACACCAACGAATGCCAGGAGCTCAGAGCCGTTCGAGAAGGACGCATCGGTCGATGCCCCAAGCGCAACGACTGGGGATACAACCAAGGAGGAGGAAGAGGTGGAGGATGATGGGACAACCGAGGCCCTATCCAGGAGTGGCGTGAGCGACCTCGCGAGGATTGCTGGCAGGACCAGCCTCACAAGGGAGCTTGGAGGGATCAGCCTCGCGAGGATCGCCCGCAGGGCAATGCAGGCCTTCCTCCTCTGCCGCCACCGCCAAGGAGGAATGATGACCACCACCAGGATGAGGGGGCTGGGGCGCTTCCACGGAGCCGCATGCTATCACTTGCATCTTAGGCGATGCCCAGGGCCTAACCTCTCAGCGCATCTTCAAGCAGTTTGCTCGCGAGGTGAATGAAGTCCTCCCCAAGCTCGAGGCCATGCGCCCTCTCCGATGGTCCACGTGCGCCATCACCTTCAGCTCAGCAGATCAACTCAAGTGTGCGGCTACCGTTGGCGTCCTCCCAATGCTTTGTTCTCCTGTCATCAACAATGTGCAAGTCACCAGGACTCTCATCGATGGCGGCGCAGGACTCAACGTCCTGTCCGTCAAGATGTTCAACAACCTTCAAGTGCCATAGGATCAACTTCAACCTACCAAGCCTATCTCAGGAGTAACTGACAGCTCCACTACCCCGATAGGGCAGGTCCGCCTCCCTGTCACTTTCGGGCAGCGCAACAACTACCGCACCAAGCTCATCGAATTCTACATTGCCCAGATTCGCCTGCCATACAATGCCATCCTCAGGTATCCAGCCCTGGCCAATTTCATGGCAGTGACCCACCATGGTTACAACGTCCTCAAGATGCCAGGAAACGGCGGAATCATCACGGTCCCCTGCAAAGAGAAGGATGCGGTGTGCTCCCTCGAGCGTGCCTTCCAAGCCGCATCAATCGAGGACCCAGACAGCAATAGCGAGAACCCTCCTGAGGTAGTTCCCAAGAAGAAGAAGACATCGCCCAGCTCAAGGCCTCAGGAGGTTGGCATCTCAGGAGGTGTCGCATCAAGATCTGTGCCCGTGCAAGGGGTGCCTCCCTCCATCGCATAGGAAGGTGCGCCCGGTGCCCTCCTCGGGAAGGGCTTAGGGCTCTATTCTGGAGGGCCTCAGACTTTGACAAGATCACGAGGGAGGCGCTCGGGCACCACTTGGAGGCGTGTTTTGCAGCACGTCTCCTTTAGGAAGGCATGGGGCCAGGAAGGTCCAACCCTCAGGATTTCATCACCAAGGCCACTCAGGAGCTTCAGGAATCAAGAGCCGTGCGCAGCGATCGCCGCATGCATGGCGTAGCTCCCCATCCAGGTGAGGATGGTGAGCTGCGCGTCTGTATGGACTACCCAGGGCTCAGCCGAGCCGCGCCTCAGGGGTGCCTCTGTCCTTCGCGCATGGGACGTTGCGAGGGTTAGGTGCATAGCTATATTTGCATGCCTTTCGGTCTACTAAACGCGGCAGCTACTCACCAGTGCCATCTGTGGAGCATTCTGGCGGCTCAGGAGGCTAGGCATCACGCGGTCCAGGTAGAGATGGAGATGGTCCTCGAGGAACTGCCTGGTGTAAGGGCATATTTATCCCCAAGATGTTTTGGTGATTGATGACAATGCTTGTGCGAACTAATCGTGTGCGTTAAGTTCTTTCAGAGATTCATCCATTGGCACGGGATGATTACCTCCCCTCGGTGTTTTATTCAAGACGGTGTAGCTCCTTCATTTCGTTGTTGGTGGACTAGTTTCGTAGAAGTCACCATACTATCAAGAGGGTATCCGCTTTGGTAAGGCTAGGGTGGAATCAACACGTACACATCCATATCACACCCGACGTTTTCCTTCCGCTTCTTTGGAGCTGCCTTTTCCCCTATGTCTCCCTTTTCCTGCCCCAGCGGTAGTACTGTGGTCCATAGCGGTAGTACCGCCGAAGCACCCAAGTGGTAGTACCGCTCCCCAAGCGGTAGTACCGCTCTCCGAGCGGTAGTACCTCTTGTGGTATTCGACCGTAGTACCGCAGTGGTTCCGGGCTACTGCCGCCTCGATTCGAGACCGATGTTTTTCGTGTCGGGTTTGACGGTACTAAGTGCGGTAGTAGTAGCGGTAGTATCGCTCCAAGAGGTAGTACCGCGCCTACTCCCACAGTAGTACCGCTCTGGGGCCAAGACTCTGACCTCCTCGTCAGCGCGGCAGTATCGCTGGGTAAGAGCGGTAGTACCGCCCTCAGCGGTAGTACCGCCCTGCCCAAGCGGTAGTACCGCTCTGTGCGGGGCTCTTCAGTGGGGTAACGGTTGGATTGGTTCCCCGACTGTATAAAGGTGTCTTCTTCCCCAAAGTTGACCTACCTCTTTCCCCCAAAGCTCCATTGTTGCTCCAAGCTCCATTTTCACCCGATCTCTCTCCCTAGCCATCAAACTTGTTGATTTGCTCGGGATTGGTTGAGAAGGCCCCGATCTACACTTCCACCAAGAGAAATTTGATTCCCCCCACTTATCCCTAGCGGATCTTGCTACTCTTGGGTGTTGAGCACCCTAGATGGTTGAGGTCACCTCGAAGCCATACTCCATTGTGGGGAAGCTTCGTGGTGTTGTTGGGAGCCTCCAAGTGTTGTGGAGATAGCCCCAATCTTGTTTGTAAAGGTTCGATCGCCGCCTTCAAGGGAACCAATAGTGGAATCACGACATCTCGCATTGTGTGAGGGCGTGAGGAGATTACGGTGGACCTAGTGGCTTCTTGGGGAGCATTGTGCCTCCACACCGCTCTAATGGAGACGTACTTTCCCTTAAAAGGAAGGAACTTCGGTAACACATCCTCGTGTCCACCGGCTCCACTCTTGGTTATCTTGTGCATTTACTTTTGCATGCTTACTTGTGTTGTATCTATTGCTTGCTTGTGTGCTAGTTGTCTTTGCATCATATAGGTTGTCCACGTAGTTGCACATCTAGACAACCTATTTCGTTGCCAGGTTTAAATTGTTAAAGAAAAGTCTAAAAATTTTTAGTTGCCTATCCCCCCCCCTCTAGTCAACCATATCGATCCTTTCAATTGGTATCAGAGCCTCGTCTCTTTATTAAGGACTTTGCCGTCCGAAGAGTATGGTTGACACCAACGACGGTGCGGAGGAGCACTCTGGTGTGAATCCCATCTCGTCTTCGGCCGAAGGGGGAACCTCGGTCTCACGTGAGGAATTCAATGCGGCTTTAGACACATTGAAAACCTCCATGACGGCCGAGGTTAAAAGCATGTTTTCTGAATTCCTCGAAGTACTTAAACTATCTACCTCGCCGATGAAAGTTGGTGATCCCACTAACAAGGTGATGGATGCCACCTCCGACAAGGTCCTTCTACTAGTGGTAGAAATGGCTCCGGCATCTTTGCCCATGTGGAACCTCCTACTTATGGTGGACCGATTCCCACTACTCATTTAAATCATGCCAGTCCACCTCCTAAGATTGTGAAAAATGAGGATTTTGATGGTTGGGTTTATCGTTTCTAGAGTCATTTAAAGCATGTGAATACTAATCTTTGGAGAATTATAGAAGAAGGTTTCTATCCTCATGACCCAAGCAACTTCACCCCTCGAGAAGCCGTGGACAATCAATTCAATGAGAGTGCTCTCTTCATCATCCAAGATGCAATCCTTCCCGAAGATCTCCCTCATCTTCGACCTCATGTCATGGCTAAAGAAGCATGGAAATGTGTTGAGTCTCTCTATCGAGGAAGTGCTAGCATTCAACGCTCCAACTATGAAGTGGTGCAAGATGAAGAACCTCATGAGCTCTTTCGAAGAGTGACCAAACTCGTGGTCGCACTCCGAGATCATGGGAGCAAGGACACGGATGACAATTGGATCAAGCGCAAGTTCCTCAAGGCCATTATGCCCTACAACAAGGCCATGTCCTCCGTCATTCGTCAAAGACCGAACTTCCACTCCATGACCTCAGGTGAAGTGTTGGATGAGTTTGTGGCAATGAGCATCTTGGACAAGACCGCCGACAATGCGGTGCTCCATTCTCAAAGGGCAAAGAAGCCCAATCTTGCCGTGAAGGCCAAGGTTAGTGTGGAAGAAGAAGAAGAAGAGGAAGATGAGGAGAGCAACCCTGAAGACACTAAGTATGATTATCATGAGCACATGGCTCTTGCCTCAAGACAATTTTGGAGTAAGAAGAATACAAGACCCAACTTCAACAAGAACAACTCAAGTGGCCTCAAGGGCAAGCAACGAGTTAGAACTTGTTTCAACTGTGGCAATGTGAGCCACTTCGTTGCGGATTGTCCTTACAAGAAGCGGGAAGACAATGGTGGCAAGTTCATCCGAAAAGACAAAGCCAAGTCCTTCCCAAACAAGAACAACTTCACAAAGAAGACTCCGACATGCAGGTTGGTAGTTCAAGAAGAATACCGTGAGGATGATGATGATGATGAAGATAGTGAAGCAACGGCTATGGCATCCGTTGCCATTGCCACAACTCCCCGGGTGTCTCTCTTCGATTCACCCAACGACAACATCACCGCCAAGTGCCTCATGGCTAAAGCCACCAACAAGGTAACCCCCAACATCAAAACCACCATTATTCCTAATCCTCCTTCAACGGATGGACTTGATAATGTTAAGGGGTCTAATGAGGAGGTAAATGAATTTGAGTCATTCATGAGTAAGCTCAAGGGCAAATCCAAGAAGCACTTCGTTGCTCTCTTGGAACAACTTGGTGAAGCCAATGACATGATCGAGGCTCACAAAGAAACCATCTCTAAGATGGAAGGTCATAGTCGTGACTATGCCGATGAGATATCGGATCTCTCTAATGCTCTTAAGGAAGAGCGTGGGCATCGTTTGGCTCTTGAGAATTCACACAACGATGACCATGCCAAACTAAAGAAAGATCTTGATCATGCTCTTGTTGTGTCTCGTGTTCTAACTTCCGAGAAGGCTAAACTTGGGGTTAATCATGATAGACTCAAGCAGGAGTTTAATGTACTTGACAAGGCCCATAAGGTCTTGAAAGGTGCTCATGCAAACCTCAAGGAGTCTCATGCTCAACTCCAAGTTAAGCTAACCAAGGAAAAGGCCACATTTCCTCACATGGTCTTGATTGATAATGCAAATGCTACTAACCCATGTTGTGAGCATGTGCATCTTGTGGAGGAGAATGTCAAGTTGAAGGAACAACTCGAGAAAGGTCTTGTGTCATGCATACAAGGCGAGAACAACCTAAATGACCTTTTGAGCAATCAAAAGGAAGTTGTGGGCAAGGAGGGAGTTGGGTTCTCACCCAAGTCCAAGAACAAGAAGAAGAACAAGGAGAAGAATAACAAGACCAATCGACCTCCCCCGCTCAAGCAAACCTTTGTGAATGAGGGAGAGGGTGCTCCTAAGGAGAAGAAGAACAATGCGAAGAATGGTGATGCCAAAGAGTGCAAAGCCATCTCTCCCAACAAAACCGGCGACTTTAACCCCTCTTATGTGTTGTGCCGTGCTAGTGATGGGCATGTTTATGATAAATTTGTTGGTTCTTCTTATGAGTACAATGAATGGTCTATTTGGGTTCCTAAGACCCTTGTTACTAACATCAAAGGACCCATTACTCAATGGGTACCTAAAACCAAGCATTGATCTCTTGTAGGTGTTTGCTTCCGATGGGGGATCATGGTTGCTCGATAGTGGAGCAACAAATCATATGACCGGGAGCAAGGACTTGGTGGTGGAAATGCACAAGATCCCATATATGCCCACCAATGTCGAATGGGGTGATGCCTCACATTCTAAGGTATTGGGTCTTGGCAAGGTTGTCATTTCTCATGATCTAACGATCGAGAAAGTCATGCTTGTTGAGTCCCTTGCGTTCAATTTACTTTCCGTTCGTCAACTCGCACTCATGGGCTTTGCCACATTCTTTGATATTGATACCGTGGCCCTCTTGTGGAGCAAGACTCTTAAAGTAGCCTTTGTTGGGCATGTCGAGAATGGTCTTTATGTGATTAACTTTTCGGAGCAACCCACTAAGACCGCGACATGCCTAATGGCTAAAGTTGATGTGGGATGGCTTTGGCATCGCCATTTAGCCCACGTCAATATGAGATCTTTGAAAAGTCTTCTCAAGGGGGACCATGTCCGTGGACTAACGAATGTTAGTTTTGCCAAAGATCGTGCTTGCAAGTGCTTGTATCGAAGGAAAGCTTCATGAAACGGCTCACCCTCCCACGACTATCATCTACTCAAAGAGACCCTTGGAGCTCCTGCACATGGACCTCTTTGGGCCTCCATCCTTTGATAGTCTTGGGGGTAGAAAGTATTGCTTGGTGATTGTGGATGATTATTCAAGATACACTTGGGTATACTTCTTCAAGAGGAAGAGTGAGACTCAACAAACCGTCATCGACTTTGCAAATGAAGTTCAACGTCAACATAATGCAAAGATCTTGACAATAAGAAGTGACAACGGCACCGAGTTCAAGAACTACACCTTGGATGAGTTTCTTAGTGATGAGGGGATCAAGCACCAATATTCTGCACCATATACCCCTCAACAAAATGGTATTGCGGAGAGGAAGAACCGGACGTTGATGGATGCGGGAAGGACCATGATGGCGGAGTTCAAGTCTCCATACAACTTTTGGGCCGAAGCCATCAACACTGCATGTCATGCATCCAATCGGCTCTATCTCCGCAAAGGCTTGAACAAGACTCCGTATGAGATACTCACCGGGAACAAGCCCAATCTCAAGTACTTCCGGGTGTTCGGGTGTAAGTGTTTCATTCTCAAGAAAGGTGTTCGTTTGTCTAAATTCGAGGCTAGAGCTTATGAGGGCATATTTGTTGGTTATGCTACAAACTCTCATGCTTACCGTGTTCTCAACAAGTCCAACGGACTCATTGAGGAGACGTGTAAAGTGGAGTTTGACGAAAATAACGGCTCCCAAGTGGAGCAAAGTGGTACTTGTGATGTAGGTGATGAAATTCCTCCCCAAGCCATAAGAAGAATGGGTATTGGTCATATTCTACCCATTGAGGAACCCCTTGTGGCCGAAGGGGAAGGACAATGCTCCACTCCAGTGGAGCCTTCACCTACTCAAGACCCACACACTTCCGAAGAACAAAGTGTAGGCCCTCAACGTCGGGAACAAGTGTCAGGACCCCGACTCACTTTGCGGCCTAGCATGTAACACCTCATATCACTTTGCGGCCTCACGCACGGTATTCCCACGGGTGTCGCCTTACCTTTGCCCAGGACCGTTTGCGCCTTTTGGCACACGTATATGATAGTGTCGCTAGCATCCATATGATAAGGAGCCCGGGCTGACATGGCTAGTCGTAAACCCAAAGTGGCACAAACTTACAGGGACAGGCATCCATGACCCAACATCGAACATGTCGGTCATCAGTGAGTGAATCCAGGCTGTAGCACTGGGCTAGCAGGACTCCGGTGAACCGGGCTGTAGCGGGCTAACAGGACTCCGGTATTCATCGCGTGACATTTCCCCGAGGGGACAGACACAGGAACGAAGAAGGACACATGCCGGCCAGCCTAAGTGTTCCGGAGCAGTAGCAAGCTACCATGGCTCAGTGGAAGCACTAGGAGACATTTCCCGGTAAGAGAGGCTACTAAGGATAAACAACTAGATGGTCAGATCCCACATATACCAAGCATTTCAATAACATACACACAATATGCCCGATATGTGCAAATACAACATGGCATCACAACATGACTCTACAACTCAAGTATTTATTCAATAGGCTCCAAGGAGCGAGATATTACAAACATGGGTCTCACGACCCAACATTCAGAGCATACAAGTCAAAGCACAAGCGGAAGCTTAACATGTCTGAGTACAGACATCTACAAATGAAAAAGGCTGAGAAGCCTGACTGTCTACGAGATCCTGCCGAGGGCACAAGATCGTAGCTGAGGTAACAAGCTAAACGTCGAAGTCCAAGCGGAACTACTAGTGAGACTGAAGTCTCTCTGCAAAAACATAAAATAGGCAAACGTGAGTACAAATGTACCCAGCAAGACAGCTTTGACTCGGTGGCTATCCTGTACTACGACTGCAAGCAACTTTTGAGGTGGCGCACACGAGTCCACATATTCACCAACCAATACACCACTATGGATCCGCTCCCGTCTCCCTACAAGAACGCCATCCATAGCACTCACGCTTATCTTGCGCATTTTAAAGTATCCACTTTCATTGTCTATGAACTGTTATAGGCAACCCAGAAGTCCTTTACCGCGGACACGGCTATTCGAATAGATGATGTTAACCCTGCAGGGGTGTACTTCTTCACACACGCTCTCACCACTTACTGCCGTTTACACGACATGTCCTGGGCAACCTTCAAGCGGAAGCCTAGCGAGGGTGTCGGCCACGACCTACCTAAACACTCAAGTCTCTATCTAGGTTTATCGCCTATTCAGGTTCCATCCGCAGGGAGTCCGGCCGAGGTTTCCACATACGGCCTCGAACGATGTGTGCAGGGTTCCTGAGACACCAAACGGGTGACCGGTACACCGTGCCACGTGCCTACCGCATCACAGCCCACCCCTCGGTTCAACGCTTCCCACGGCCTCCAGCATACTACAAACACCAGAAACTTCTTGCAACTCCTGGACAGAGGACAAGGGTGATTAAGAAGCCGAGAGGGTCCATTGGTTTCGGGCCAATTGCGTGGTAGTAGTTGTTTCATGGATCACAAACACAAAACTCAGTTCCTGAGGACGGCTTCAGTGAGACAACCCACCATGTACTCCTACATGGCCTCTCACCGCTACCTTTACCAAATCGTGTTCACACACTCAGCTCACACACAGTAGGACATGTTCACACACCTCTAATTCATCCCCGATGAATCAGACCTGACTCAACTCTAAGCAGTAGCAGGCATGACAAACAAGCATGAATGAGTAGGCACAACAGGGCTCAAACAACTCCTACTCATGCTAGTGGGTTTCATCTATTTACTGTGGCAATGACAGGTCATGCAGAGGATAAAGGGGTTCAGCTACCGCAGCAAGTAACAGATGAATCATTGTTGTCCTAATGCAGTAAAAGAGAGCAGGAGCGAGAGAGTAGGATTGTATCGAAATGAACAAGGGGGTTTTGCTTGCTTGGCACTTCTGAATATAGCATTGAGTCTTCATCAGTGTCAACGATCACAACGTCGGTATAACATCTACCGAGGGGGAACAACATCGGCAAACAGAGAAGAAACACGATCAATGCAATGCACAATATGATGCATGCTATGAAATGGCAATATGAATGTGTTTTGGGCTAATGCAAGCTGGAACAGATTGAGATGAGTCCACTTGAACCAAAGATTCAAATGCAAACCCATTTTAAGAGGTTATATTAGTGCATTAACTATTTTCATCTAAACAACAAGGTTAAATTGTTCTAACATGCATGAAACCAGTACATATGGATAGATTGGATTTTTTGATCATTTTTCATATATAATTTGTTTGATTTGGATCTACGCTTGATTTTCTATGATTTTCAGAAGTTTTGGTTATGTTCTGGAATTTCCTGTAAAAGAATACATCCAGAAAAAGAGTTATTGCGTCAGCAGTGCGTCAGGGTGACGTCAGTGGTCAAAGGGGACGTCCAGGTCAACCTGACCAGTGGGTCCCGCATGTCAGCAGTTATTTAAACTAACTAAATTTAGTTAGTTCTAATCTAAGTTAATTAGCAGAGGGGGGTCCCACTTGTCACAGACTCAGGGGAGTCAACCTGGGCCCACCTAGTCAAAGTCAAAAGGTCAAACCCACCGGTGTTCAGCCGCCGGCGAGACCAGACGCGGCGGTGAGAGTGCATTAGTGTGTTCCGGCGACCAAATGAGCGGCGAAGGGCATCTACGCGTAGCTGGGAGCAAGCCACAACGCTTGGTGGTGGTGGTTGAGCTTGGGGTGGTCGGAAACGTCGCCGGCGACGACCTTGGCGGTCGTCGGAGTCGGGTGAAGATGAACCCGAGGCTACGGGACACGGCGAGGCACGTGGTGAGGTGCGTTGGGCTCCTGGGGATGCAGTGAGTGTGTTGGACACGGTGGTGTGGCCGGTGGTTGGCCGGAGACATGTCAGTGATGAGCTCGGTGGTGGCGCGTGCGGTGAAGCTTCATGAAGTTGATGCAGGGCTCGAGAGCAAGAACAAGAAGGGGGAGGAGGTAGTTGGGCTCACGTTGGTCACGTAGAAGCTGACGGCGCGGCCGGGGACGAGCTGTTGCGGCGGTGACGGCAAAGGGGATCTTCGGCGGTGACGGAGTCGGGCGAGTTCGGTGCAGACGCTTCGGGGCAAGCGAGCGCTCGGGGCTTGGCTTGCTCGAAGAAGAGGAGGGCGGCGGAGCTTCTGGACACGGTGGCACGGCGCAGGGACGACGGAGAGCGCGACTACGGCGACGGTGCAGCTGCGGTGGCGTCGGCCATGGTGCGGGAGAGCGAGGGAGAGGAGCTGGGGAGGAAAGGGCGTGTCTGTGGGCTCGGGGAAGGAGTGAGTGACCGACCCAGGTCGGCAGAACGGCAAGGGGAGGAAGCAGGGCGGCGGGCAGCTATGTGGCACGCGCTGGTGCCGACGTCGAGCACCTGGCTGCCTGCCTGGCCAAGCCAAGCAGCTCGCTGGAGCGGTGGCTGGGCTGGGCCGGCAGGTGGGCTTGCCAGGTGGGCGCCAGGTAAGCCTTTGCTTTGCTTTGTTTTTCTTTTTCTATTTTTCTGTAAGTTTGTGGCTTTACTAAAAATAGCTAGGCACTTCTAAAAATCCTGAAAATAATCAGGGGCTCTGTTTAGAATATCTCCAACAGCACATACTTATTTTCAGAATTATTTGAGCATTCAAAATATTTACTAGCATTTAAATGCCCAAATGCAATTTACATATGATTTAATTCAATGACCTTCTGTTGACCTAGAAAAATGTGCACCAATTTTGCCAGAGGTTCTAACCCAGGACAAAGAGGGTGAACTTTTTAGAAGGGCATTTCAGGTTCATTGAAAATATTTTTAGTAAGCCTTAGTTGAATTCAGAGGGGTTCTGGGGGTTCTGGCTTCCCCAATTCAAGTTTCTGATGGAAAGTAGGCATGATGCAACACTCTAATGCATGGACTAGCTAGGATGTGACAACAAGACCAAGGGCAAGATCAATCTCAAGATGGTGGTGAACCTCCAAATGATGCCCAAGGTCAAGTTCTCCCCCTCGAGCAAGTTCAAGATCATGAGCAAGCTCAAGATCAAGAACAAGCTCATAACGGCGCTCAAGATGATCAAGTGAACCCTCCTCCTGCCACATCCGAGGAGGAATTAGAGTGTCGTGCTGTGAAGATTGCTTCCAAACTCACCACCAATGGTCATCTCATGGAGAATGTGGTTGGAAGCCTAAGAAAGGGGGTAAGCACTCATAGACAATTAGCAAACTATTGTGAACATCACGCGTTTGTCTCTTGTGTTGAACCCCATAAGGTCTATGAGGCGCTCGAAGACTCGGATTGGCTCAATGCCATGCATGAAGAACTCAACAACTTCGAGTACAACAAGGTGTGGAGGTTGGTGCCAAGGCCTTCGGGGAACCATAACATCATTGGAACCAAGTGGATCTTCAAGAACAAACAAGATGATCATGGGAACATCATTCGCAACAAGGCAAGATTGGTAGCACAAGGCTACTCCCAAGTCGAGGGTATCGACTACGGTGAAACCTTTGCTCCCGTTGCTCATCTTGAGTCCATTCGTTTCTTGATTGCTTATGCCTCCCATCACAACTTTAAGTTGCAACAAATGGATGTGAATAGTGCTTTTCTTCATGGTCCCATTAATGAGTTGGTTTATGTCAAGCAACCCCCCGGGTTCGAGGATCCTTTCTTCCCGGATCATGTGTATCAACTCGATAAGGCACTCTATGGCCTCAAACAAGCCCCACGTGCATGGTATAACCACCTTACCGAGTTGTTACAAGATCATGGATTTGAAGTTGGGCTAATCGATCCCACTCTTTTTACTAAGAAGGTCAAAGGTGAGTTGTTTGTGTGCCAACTATATGTTGATGACATTATCTTTGGTTCTCCTAACAAAGCTTTCAATGAAGAATTTGCCGCTCTCATGACCTCCAAGTTCAAGATTTCTTCGATGGGAGAGTTGAAGTTCTTCCTTGGTTTTGACATCAAACAAAGAAGAGAAGGAACCTTCATCAACCAAGCCAAATACACTCAAGACATGCTAAAAAGATTCAAGCTAAGTGATGTCAAGCCGGATACTACTCCAATGCCCAGCAAGTGCCAACTTGACATTGATCCCAATGGTAAAGCGGTGGATTAAAAGGTATATCGCTCCATGATTGGCTCCTTGCTTTACCTTTATGCATCTAGACCGGATATCATGTTGAGTGTGGGGATGTGTGCACGGTTTCAAGCCACACCGAAGGAAAGTCACTTTGTGGCGGTCAAGCGAATCTTTCGATATTTGGCTCATACCCCAAACTTTGGCTTATGGTACCCAAGAGGGGAAAACTTCAAACTTGAAGGATTTACGGATTCCGATTGGGCGGGAGACAAAGTGGATAGGAAGTCCACTTCCGGAGGGTGCCAGTTTCTTGGGTGCTCTTTGGTGAGTTGGTCTTCGAAAAAGCAAAGTTGTGTGTCTCTCTTGTCCACCGAAGCGGAACATGTGGCGGCCGGTAGTTGTTGTGCACAACTTTTATGGATGAGGCAAACTTTAAAGGAATACGGTGTCATTTGTGACAAAGTGCCTCTTTGGTGTGACAACGAAAGTGCCATCAAGATTTCTCTCAACCCGGTGCAACACTTCAAGACGAAGCATATTGAGATTCGGTATCATTTCATCCGGGATCACATTAGGCGAGGGGAGATCGAGCTCAAGTATGTCAACACTCATGATAACCTTGCAGATATTTTCACGAAGCCCTTGGATGAAGCAACATTTCGCGAGTTAAGGCATGATCTAAATATCATTGATTCGAGCAATGTGACTTGAACCCTTACACACCCCACCTCACTCAACTTGGTGTCTTGTTTTGATGTAGGCATGGGCATAGGGGGATTGTTGTTCCCTCAATGAACTCTCCCTCCCCCCATTATGCATAAAACGATCAACTCTTTCACATTAGCCATTTTTTATGGTACTTGTGCTTCAAAGATGAGTTTTGGTCATGGGCCCAAGGATAATTCTTCGCGGTGCCATACCAATTGACTCAAACATAGGTGGCTCCGGCCACCGCCCTCTGTTGAGAGAGACCAGAGCTCGCTCTGTTTCGTGTGGTTGTTTTGAAAGAGTGGGTTATGGACCGTTGTTAGTGTGTGTTGCCTTGTTGGTCTTTTCTTTCTCTTGGCCTTGCTTTCTCGTCTCTTTGGTACTTTAGCCGATTGTCTAGAAGCCATTTGGTTGCTGAGCGGTACTACCGCTCCGAGCGGTACTACCGCCCTCCAGCGTGGTACTACCGCTGTGAGGCGCGGGCAGGGGGTTATATCGGGGGCAGGCGGAGTTTCTTCTCCCCCATACCCATTCGCTCGCCCCCTTGCTCTGTTCCTCTCTCTTCAGCAAACGGCGCCGCGGGAGGGCTCCGGCGGATCTCCCTCTCCGGGGAATTCCTCTCCATTTCCTTCGGTGGAGACGATCCCCACCTTGTCCTCTTGCCATGGATGCCGGTATTGCCCCCGCTCCCTTTTTCTTCTTGTCTATATTTCCAATCTAGCATCTTAGGGGCAATACCAGTTGCATCTCTAGATTTTTGGCCAGATCTAGGCTTGAGTAGGATGGAGAATGCTTCTAGACAGTTTGGATTGGTGTTTGGTTGGAGTATTTTTGAATTTGGTAGGATGGTAGTGCCGGATCTGACCACGGCAGTAGGAAACTGTTGTTTCCCCGTCTGGAGCGGTACTACCGCTCTCTCCAGAGCGGTACTACCGCTTGGAGCGGTACTACCGCTCGCGGGTCGCGGTACTACCGCCATCTACCAGCTTCACCATGCTCTTACCTCTCAGTGATCTTTTGCTCGTGTTTTGTGGCTTATGCTCATTCTTTCTGGTTGTTTGCGTGTTCTTGTGTGTGGTTCCAGGTGATGAGGTTGCTGAGCATCAGGCTCGTCGTGTCAACCCCGGTCGTGCCACGTCCAAGCGCTACCGCTCCACTGAGTCTACCGGAGGTTCTTCAAGTGCTCCACCTCCACATCAACTCCAGAAGAAGGCTGGTGCCAAGCCGAAGCCAGGCAAAACCGTGCCAGAAATGCCACCCAAGAAGTTCTGTGCAAGGCGTCGCCGCAACCCGTCTGGTGGGGATCCAAGTTCCCACTTTGGTCAACCATCCGTTCTGGAACAGGTTCCAGTTTGCCATCTTCTTTGATGTTCTCAAAGCCAAGAAGAACCTCTTTGTCAACGTGCACTCCATCGACACCGACCACATGGAGAAGGATCCTGAATACTTTGGTGAAGCTTTTCAGATGTGCACTCAACTGAACATTCTCGGGGTCATGCAATTCAACAAAGATTATGATGCTAATATTGTGGCCCAATTCTATGCCACGGTTCATCTCGGGACTAATGAGGACAGGACACTGACTTGGATGACCAATGGCAAGTTGCTTTCAGTCAAGTGGAAAGCTTTCATGGAGTTGATTGGGGTGGAAGATCTAGGTCTTGAGTCTCCTGTCCGCTTTCGCCCACACCGCCGCAACAACGCCACTCACATGCAAGCTCTATGGCCCTACTGCACTTTGAGGATCAACCCTGGGACGAAGAAGGAAACGTATGAGCTGCCTGCCTATCTGGATATCCTTCACCGTGTCTTCAGAGAGACTCTTTTCCCTCGTATCGGGAATCTAGATACGGTTCACTCCTATCTCGTGGACATGCTTCTCTTCTGCCAGCGTCAGAAGGAACAGAACACCGGAGAGTCCCTGGATATCTCTCATGTTATGTGGTCTGAGATGTTATCTGCTATCTCCGAGCGCAAGTGCCCGATTTATGGTCCGTTCATCATGCTGCTTATTGAGAAGGCCTGGGATCGTGTCTATCCCCAGGTGATACTGGAGACTGGAGAGTTGGTCTCTCACGACATCAAGCGTCTAAGGAAGAAGGATAACTGGGGCAGTCAGGACCCTAAGACTGGAGTTCCTTCGTCTGCTACTGCCATGGAGACCGAGGAGGAGACTGGGGCTGAGGCTGAGGATGATGATGATGACTACATGCCTTTTGAGGCAGAGCCCTCTTGGGCAAAGAAGCTCAATCTCAAGATGAAGAAGCTGTTCTGCATGGAGTATCACGGTCAGTACATGACTCATGTGGCTGAGAAGAAGGCCCGAGGTCACCACAAGGAGCTCATGCGTCAGTTGGGTGCTACAGTTATCAGTGGATCTGAGGACCAGCTTACCAAGGAGGAGGAGTGGATTCAGCAGCACTGCCCAAGGACCGATTCTGATGCCGAGCACTTCCCGACTGACGACGGTGGTGCAGATGATCCCGCTGAGCTCTGATGTGTGTGTCCCTCTTTTGCTATCACCTGGAGCCATAGCAACACTCCCTCTCCTTTTTGGTGTCTCGATGCCAAAGCGGGAGAGAGTTTAGGGATTTGTGTTTTGTGTCTTCCGTCTTCTGTGTTTGTGTTTTCCTCGCAATTTGCTTTGTTTGGTTTGTGTCAGTGAGACCTAAGTTCCAGCCATATGGTGTGAGGCATATGCTACCTTATCTTTCCAGTATCATTATCTATGTCACTATCTAGCTTATGAGTTGCATGCTTATCTTGTTAAGTTATCTATGCTACTCTCATATACCCTGCTTAGGTGGTTGGTCTCTAAAATGTAGGGGGAGCGTTGATCCTAATTTGTGTGCCGTGCAGTCCAAAGCACTTATCTAGATAGCACACATCTAGGGGGAGCTCATCTACATTTTAGGACGGTGGGGTTTTTGCGCTTGTCCTATATCTCTCATATTGTGCAAATCTTGTATTGTCATCAATCCACCAAAAAGGGGGAGATTGTAAGGGCATATTTATCCCCAAGATGTTTTAGTGATTGATGACAATGCTTGTGCGGACTAATCGTGTGCGTTAAGTTCTTTCAGAGATTCATCCATTGGCACGAGACGATTACCTCCCCTCGATGTTTTATTCAAGACGGTGTAGCTCCTTCGTTTCGTTGTTGGTGGACTAGTTTCGTAGGAGTCACCGTACTATCAAGAGGGGATCCGCTTTGGTAAGGCTAGGGTGGAATCAACACGTACACATCCATATCACACCCGACATTTTCCTTCCGCTTCTTTGGAGCTGCCTTTTCCCCTGTTTCTCCCTTTTCCTTCCCCAGCGGTAGTATCGCGGTCCACAGCGGTAGTACCACCGAAGCACCCAAGCGGTAGTACCGCTCCCCAAGCGGTAGTACCGCTCTCCGAGCGGTAGTACCTCTTGTGGTCTTCGGCCGTAGTACCGAAGTGGTTCCGGGCTACTGCCGCCTCGATTCGAGACCGATGTTTTTCGTGTCGGCTTTTACGGTACTAAGTGCGGTAGTAGTAGCGGTAGTACTGCTCCAAGCGGTAGTACCGCGCCTACTCCCACGGTAGTACCGCTCTGGGGCCAGGACCCTGACCTCCTCGTCAGCGTGGCAGTACCGCTGGGTAAGAGCGGTAGTACCGCCCTCAGCGGTAGTACCGCCCTGCCCAAGCGGTAGTACCGCTCTGTGCGGGGTTGTTCAGTGGGGTAACGGTTGGATTGGTTCCCCCACTATATAAAGGTGTCTTCTTCCCCAAAGTTGACCTACCTCTTTCCCCCAAAGCTCCATTGTTGCTCCAAGCTCCATTTTCGCCCGATCTCTCTCTCTAGCCAATCAAACTTTTTGATTTGCTCAGGATTGGTTGAGAAGGCCCCGATCTACACTTCCACCAAGAGAAATTTGATTCCCCCCACTTATCCCTAGCGGATCTTGTTACTCTTGGGTGTTGAGCACCCTAGACGATTGAGGTCTCCTCGAAGCCATACTCCATTGTGGGGAAGCTTCGTGGTGTTGTTGGTAGTCTCCAAGTGTTGTGGAGATAGCCCCAATCTTGTTTGTAAAGGTTCGGTCGCCGCCTTCAAGGGCACCAATAGTGGAATCACGGCATCTCGCATTGTGTGAGGGCGTGAGGAGATTACGGTGGCCCTAGTGGCTTCTTGGGGAGCATTGTGCCTCCACACCGCTCTAACGGAGACGTACTTTCCCTTAAAAGGAAGGAACTTCGGTAACACATCCTCGTCTCCACCGGCTCCACTCTTGGTTATCTTGTGCCTTTAGTTTTACAAGCTTACTTGTATCGTGTCTATTGCTTGCTTGTGTGCTAGTTGTCTTTGCATCATATAGGTTGTCCACGTAGTTGCACATCTAGACAACCTATTTTGTTGCCAGGTTTAAATTGTTAAAGAAAAGTCTAAAAATTGTTAGTTGCCTATTCCCCCCCTCTAGTCAACCATATCGATCCTTTCACCTGGGACCCCAGAGCCTCCCGAGGCTCAGGGTTCCGGTGGCTCGTGAGGGTCGGCCTCCTCACCACGCGTCATCAGCTACTTCAGCAACCCCTCTACAATGGTATCAGGTGACATCTTCCGAGTTCATTTCAGCTGGAAGCGCCCTCAGGGCTTCATCATTCCCAGGCCATGCGGGTCTGTCACTGCGGCATGTATCCCTTTTGCCTATGTCTTTACTTTACCTTGCTGGGGGCGCCCCTCGGGATGCATCATCCCCAAGCCGTCGGGCCTGACCCAGTGGCATGTATCCCTCCTGCATTTATCTAAGTTGATTTGCTTTTCATACTTAACGTTCCTATGATCATCATCTGCCGCCTACCGCGGGCCTTCTGTCCCTCATGCAAATCGCTTGCGTGTTAAAAGGGAGCTCCTGAGCATCGTGACTCGGGAGCTCTTACTGGTTCTCCAGCTCTCACACCCTGGCCTTGTCCACGGCATCGCGACCTGGCATACCAGCGGCAGCTGAGATCGCTCAAAGGCCGGGACCTGAGGACGTAGAGAATTTGTATCTAACCTTCTTGTAGGAACACAGCCGCCCAAGGCTCAAGACTAGGCACAACCCACCTTGAGGTAGGGCCTCGTGAGTCCCGCGCTGGCTCACGAGTGCCTAGATACACCTCGTCCAGCCCTGCCGTGCAAGACACGTGTCAGGGCGGGGCTGTACACGCCCCGGGGGCTACTCCCGGAGGGGGGCTCCCCTCCCATGTACCAGTGGAAGCACCATGCTCCGCGCAGGCTGACGACACTGCCAAGGAGTGGCTATGCCCGTACACATATGGAAGCGCAAGTGCCCGATTTATGGTCCATTCATCATGCTGCTTATTGAGAAGGCCTGAGATCGTGTCTATCCCCAGGTGATACTGGAGACTGGAGAGTTGGTCTCTCACGACATCAAGCGTCTAAGGAAGAAGGATAACTGGGGCACTCAGGACCCTAAGACTGGAGTTCCTTCGTCTGCTACTGCCATGGAGACCGAGGAGGAGACTGGGGCTGAGGCTGAGGATGATGATGATGACTACGTGCCTTCTGAGGTAGAGCCCTCTTGGGCAAAGAAGCTCAATCTCAAGATGAAGAAGCTGTTCTGCATGGAGTCTCACGATCACTACATGACTCATGTGGCTGAGAAGAAGGCCCGAGGTCACCACAAGGAGCTCATGCGTCAGTTGGGTGCTACAGTTATCAGTGGATCTGAGGACCGGCTTACCGAGGAGGAGGAGTGGATTCAGCAGCACTGCCCATGGACCGATTCTGATGCCGAGCACTTCCCGACTGACGACAGTGGCACAGATGATCCCGCTGAGCTCTGATGTGTGTGTCCCTCTTTTGCTATCACCTGGAGCCATAGCAACACTCCCTCTCCTTTTTTGGTGTCTTGATGCCAAAGCGGGAGACAGTTTAGGGATTTGTGCTTTGTGTCTTCCGTATTCTGTGTTTGTGTTTTCCTTGCAATTTGCTTTGTTTGGTTTGTGTCAGTGAGACCTAAGTTCCAGCCATATGGTGTGAGGCATATGCTACCTTATCTTTCCAGTATCATTATCTATGTCACTATCTAGCTTATGAGTTGCATGCTTATCTTGTTAAGTTATCTATGCTACTCTCATATACCCTGCTTAGGTGGTTGGTCTCTAAAATGTAGGGGGAGCGTTGATCCTAGTTTGTGTGCCGTGCAGTCCAAAGCACTTATCTAGATAGCACACATCCAGGGGGAGCTCATCTACATTTTAGGACGGTGGGGTTTTTGCGCTTGTCCTATATCTCTCATATTGTGCAAATCCTGTATTGTCATCAATCCACCAAAAAGGGGGAGATTGTAAGGGCATATTTATCCCCAAGATGTTTTGGTGATTGACGACAATGCTTGTGCGGACTAATCGTGTGCGTTAAGTTCTTTCAGAGATTCATCCATTGGCACAAGATGATTACCTCCCCTCGATGTTTTATTCAAGACGGTGTAGCTCCTTCGTTTCGTTGTTGGTGGATTAGTTTTGTTGGAGTCACCGTACTATCAAGAGGGGATCCGCTTTGGTAAGGCTAGGGTGGAATCAACACGTACACATCCATATCACACCCGACGTTTTCCTTCCGCTTCTTTGGAGCTGCCTTTTCCCCTGTGTCTCCCTTTTCCTTCCCCAGCGGTAGTACCGCGGTCCACAGCGGTAGTACCGCCGAAGCACCCAAGCGGTAGTACTGCTCCCAGAGCGGTAGTACCGCTCCCCAAGCGGTAGTACCTCTTGTGGTCTTCGGCCGTAGTACCGCAGTGGTTCCGGGCTACTGCCGCCTCGATTCGAGACCGATGTTTTTCGTGTCGGGTTTTACGGTACTAAGTGCGGTAGTAGTAGCGGTAGTACCGCTCCAAGCGGTAGTACCGCGCCTACTCCCATGGTAGTACCGCTCTGGGGCCAGGACCCTGACCTCCTCGTCAGCGTAGCAGTACTGCTGGGTAAGAGCGGTAGTACCGCCCTCAGCGATAGTACCGCCCTGCCCAAGCGGTGGTACCGCTCTGTGCGCGGTTGTTTAGTGGGGTAACAGTTGGATTGGTTCCCCCACTATATAAAGGTGTGTTCTTCCCCAAAGTTGACCTACCTCTTTCCCCCAAAGCTCCATTGTTGCTCCAAGCTCCATTTTCGCCCGATCTCTCTCTCTAGCCAATCAAACTTGTTGACTTGCTCGGGATTGGTTGAGAAGGCCCCGATCTACACTTCCACCAAGAGAAATTTGATTCCCCCCACTTATCCCTAGCGGATCTTGTTACTCTTGGGTGTTGAGCACCCTAGACGATTGAGGTCACCTCGAAGCCATACTCCATTGTGGTGAAGCTTCGTGGTGTTGTTGGGAGTCTCCAAGTGTTGTGGAGATAGCCCCAATCTTGTTTGTAAAGGTTCGGTCGCCACCTTCAAGGGCACCAATAGTGGAACCACGGCATCTCGCATTGTGTGAGGGCGTGAGGAGATTACGGTGGCCCTAGTGGCTTCTTGGGGAGCATTGTGCCTCCACACCGCTCTTACGGAGACGTACTTTCCCTTAAAAGGAAGGAACTTCGGTAACACATCCTCGTCTCCACCGGCTCCACTCTTGGTTATCTTGTGCCTTTAGTTTTGCAAGCTTACTTGTATCGTATCTATTGCTTGCTTGTGTGCTAGTTGTCTTTGCATCATATAGGTTGTCCACGTAGTTGCACATCTAGACAACCTATTTTGTTGCCAGGTTTAAATTGTTAAAGAAAAGTCTAAAAATTGTTAGTTGCCTATTCCCACCCTCTAGTCAACCATATCGATCCTTTCACCTGGGACCCCAGAGCCTCCCGAGGCTCAGGGTTCCGGTGGCTCGTGAGGGTCGGCCTCCTCACCACGCGTCATCAGCTACTTCAGCACCCCCTCTACAATGGTATCAGGTGACATCTTCCGAGTTCATTTCACCTGGAAGCACCCTCAGGGCTTCATCATTCCAAGGCCGCGCGGGTCTGTCCCTGCGGCATGTATCCCTTTTGCCTATGTCTTTAGTTTACCTTGCTGGGGGCGCCCCTCGGGATGCATCATCCCCAAGCCATCGGGCCTAACCTAGTGGCATGTATCCCTCCTGCATTTATCTAAGTTGATTTGCTTTTCATACTCAACGTTCCTATGATCATCATATGCCGCCTACCGCGGGCCTTCTCTCCCTCGTGCAAATCGCTTGCGTGTTAAAAGGGAGCTCCTGAGCATCGTGACTCGGGAGCTCTTACTGGTTCTCCAGCTCTCACACCCTGGCCTTGTCCACGGCATCGCGACCTAGTATACCAGCGGCAGCTGAGATCGCTCAAAGGCCGGGACCTGAGGACGTAGAGAATTTGTATCTAACCTTCTTGTAGGAACACAGCCGCCCAAGGCTCAAGACTAGGCGCGACCCACCTCGAGGTAGGGCCTCGTGAGTCCCGCGCTGGCTCACGAGTGCCTAGATACACCTCGTCCAGCCCTGCCGTGCAAGACACGTGTCAGGGCGGGGCTGTACATGCCCCGGGGGCTACTCCCGGAGGGGGGCTCCCCTCCCATGTACCAGTGGAAGCACCATGCTCCGCGCAGGCTGACGACACTGCCAAGGAGCGGCTATGCCCGTACACATACGGAAGCGCTATGCTTCACGCTGGTGATAAACAACTGAGGGTGGCCCACGGCTGTATCAACCTTAGGGAGCCCAGAGCTAAGTGTCTGGCCTCATCGCAACACCTCCCCTCGCGAGCGTCACGCGAGGGGTCTAGGCACGGGGGCTGCGCCCGTGTCACGCCCAAGCACACGCCACCCAGCCAAGTCCCTCGGACCTGGTCGTCGCGCGCCTCTCCCCGAGCGGAGCCAAGGTATGAAGACCGTTTGAACGTCAAGGGGGACTCCTGAGCATCGCGACTCAGGAGCCTAACTCATCATGTAGCCCCTCAATCCTTAGTTCCGCAAGGCTAACGGCGGTTGAGGTATGCGCGGGGCCGGGCCCTGCCGAAGTAGAACGACAGATCTACTCCTAAACTCTCTCCCTATTTGTTGTTTGTGCATCAAGGGGGACTCCTGAGCATCACGACTCAGGAGCCTAACTTGTCATGTAGCCCCTCACTCCTTGGTCCCGTCCTAGTGATCCGGTCGAGGCTAACGATGGCTGAGGTATGTGCGGGGTCGGGCCCTGCCGAAGCAGAACACGAAGCAAATAGGAAGGAAACACAAAATCTCAAAGCAAATCCAGAAGCAAATATTACAAACCATAACGATCTTCACGATACCAAACACAAGTTTAAACGCCTCCACGAGGCACAGTGCATATTGCAGGAATTAAAATAGGAAAGAAGCCGTGGGAAGATCACCCTTGAGCAATGCTGTCACTCGCCAGGAGCCCTACCTCCGTAGTGGTGTTACCTCAATCAGCTCCACCTCCTGAGGCCACGGAGTCAGCAGCACCTGCCCTGGGCACGATGGCAAAGGCGCGGAACTTCGCCAGCAGGGCTTCCGCTCGGCCCTTCATGGCTTCAGCAGCAGCGGCGGAGCGCTCGGCCTCCACAGGCTCCAGCAGCTCGTCGAGTTTGGCACCAGGGCCGCGAAGGTAGACGTGGCTGAGGACGGTCGTCAGCGCCGCAGAAGAAAGGACGCGAGATTCAAACTCGGCCATGGGGCCGACGCCGGTCACGAATTCCTCAAGCGCTTCGACCAAGAAGGGAAGCAGCTGGGCGGGGCCATCCTTGGCCCCAGCCAGCTGCTTCTCTAGGCCGCCATCATAGAGCGTCTTGAGCGCCTTGCGAGATGTCTCCTCAAGATCCGCGACGGCCACGCGGTCCTCGGCCAGGACCTTCGCCTTGGCGTCCAGCTCGGTCCTCTCCCTCTTCAGCTTCTGCTCCAGCGTCCCCAGCCGGCCGCGCTCAGCGGTCAGCTTGGCATCGCGGTCCCCGATGGCGTCCTCCCGAGCCTTCATCTCCTCCTCCTTTGCCTGGCGGTCATGAGCTTCCTTGGCGAGTTCATCGCGCAAGCCCTGTAGCTCGTCCTCCAGCACCTTGCAACGGTCCTAGGTGACCGTGGCATCCTTCAGCGCAGTATCGCGGGCGGCTGCGACCTGGATCACGGCTTGCTTCTCCCCCTCAGAAGCTGTCGCGGCCCACTCCAGCACTGCTCGAACAGAGGCATCAGTGTGAACCCAGCCAGAGACCAGCTCCAGGCGCCCGGCTGCCAGGTGGGAGTTGGCACCCTGGAGGTCTTCTCGCAGCTGGCCCAGCTCCATAAGGGTGTGGTCCAACACGGCGGAGGCGGCAGAAGAATCCGGAGCTAGTGGTGCAGGAGGAGAAGGCGGCAGCGTGACCACAGCTTGGGAGGCTAGGAGCTCCTGAGTCTTGGCTACCTCAGCGACAGCATCAAGCGCTGGCACCTCCTGAGTCAGCGGGGCCACGGAGGCTGGCACTCCGCCAGGGTGCTCCTCCTGGACTCACGGGGATGATCGGGCAGGGGAAGTGCAAACTTCATCGCCTCCCCCTCCAACAGGCGAAGGCGCGCCCACAACAGACGAGCCTGCGCCAGGCGGAGCCGCCGCGTCCCCCTTCAGCTTCTTCGCTGCAAGCGGCGGCCTAACCAAGTGATGGAGGATGTCAATCCCTAGCAGCAAAACAAGAACAAGACGGAGTTCGAGCACTTACTGGTCAACCGCGGCATAAGCTGGCGGCCTCTTGCCGAGCTTAAAGCCCGTGAGCCTCTTGGTCCGGGTTGCAGCCTCGAGAGGTCCAGGAGCGGAAGAGGGCATACCGAAAGGGCCGGAGCTGGCTTCGGGATGTGCCCGGGCTAGAGTAGCCCCACGGAAGATCAGCCCCGAGCTGTCCTTCTTCGGGATCACGGGCGGGTCCTCTTCCTCTCGTCTTGCATCAGCCTCGTCGTCGTCCGGCAGAGTGTGGACGATGCTGGCCCTGCACCGGGGAGAAGTCTCCCCCATCCCCTCAGCGGTCGCCTCTGAGTCGCGCTCCTCTTCTTCTTCGTCTTCCTCTCCTCCTTCGTGGTAATCATCAGAAGAAATTCCCACTGGCGTCGTCGCCTTCTGGCCCTCAAGAGGCACCTCCGGCACCAGACTGCACCCATCAAAGGTGGGCATGGCATCCACCACCTGCTGCCAGTTGTCGCGAAGGAACAAGGGGGCAGGAGCGCCCTCTAGACCTTCCACGTCTTCCCCAACCAAGAGGCGGAGAGCTGCGACTAGATCCTCATCGGCTAGGGATGCCGAGTTCAGGCGAAGATCGTCGTCCTCACCCCCAAGCCTCCACAACGGGCGCGAGTGCGCCTGAAGCGGAGCCGCTGCGCCAGGAACTTCCTCAGGAGCGTGGCCCCCATCAGCTTCGTCGCCTTCATGTTGCCTGGCCTCAGGTCGGCGTTCATCTTCTCCAACACTCACTTCGCCCGTCTGTCATCAAGCTTCGCATGAGACCACGCCTCGTCGGGCTGGGGCTGCTCCGTTGGCAACACCAACCGAGAGTGGATGCATCTGACATCCATCATGACCCACTTGCTCCGGAAGCCGTCGACCCTCTTCCCGGTCTTCGAGATCGCGTCGGCCTTGGAGCACGCGACGAAGCCAGCGCATGCCGAAGTATGACCCCTGGTGATTCGGAGGGAGAAGAAGTGGCGTAGCAAAGCCCCGGACGGCATCACCCCAACATGCGCCTCACAGTAGTAGGTGAAAATTGACAAGAGGAGAACAGAGTTGGGGTGGAGATGAAGGGCCTCCAACCTGTAATGGCGGAGGACGGCGTAGAAGAACTCGGAGAAGGGAGGAACCAGTCCCGCGATGACGGTGCTCATGAAGAAGGGGTAGAAGGTGCTCCCCTTGGCCTCCAGCATGGCGGAGCCGGCCCGGAGTCCGGTCTCCCCCATGTCGCTGCCCCGCGCCGCCGTCTTCAGGCGCGTAGCGACAAGATTCTTCTCCATCATGTTGGGGGGATCCAGGGCTGGCGAGTACCAACCCGGCAGGGCCTCGGCAACGGCCTTGCGGGGCGCCATTGCTCGCTGAAAGGGTAAGGATGGAGCGGATCTGGAAATTTCGGAAGTAAGAGAGCAAGGAAGGGGATCTGGAGCAAGGCAAAGGAGAGCAATGAAGGTAAGCCTTACCTAGGCCAGCCTTTTGTCAGTCGGGCAGTTGCCGAGGTAGCGTGGGGAAGCGGAGATGCCCACGTCCAATCAACCGCCACGCAGCGACCAAGGCCGCAGGCTGTTAGGGCCCGCGGCGCTCCGCACTTGCCCTTTGGCTTCGCTGCTAAGCCAATTCCGAGCGCACCTTGGGCCCAGGGGCTACTGTCAGCGTTCTAGGAATGGGGGTCCCCAGACTTGCGTGCCAGCGGCCTGCAGTGTGGCTAGCCCAGTGGCCCGGTACGGCCAGTCTTCATCAACCCAAGGTCAAGACCCTCGCGAGGGGCCAAGCCTCACGGGGCGGACGACACAAGGCCTCCTCAGGAGCAGGCCTCACCAGGAAGGCTTGTGAGGAGGCGGAGAGATCATGGCAAGGGGTACCTCGCGAGGTGCTCATGATGCAAGCCATGACGATCAAGACCAGGCTGGCGCCAGGCGGGCGCCAGCCTGCGTAGTGTCCTCGTTTCCTCTTTGGTGCAAAGAGGGCAAGCGCAAGCGCGGAGTACCGAGGCATCAAGCCAAGGTTTCCATATCAGTGCCACGAGACCAAGACCAGCAGGACGGAAGGACGGAGATCACCACGGAGCACAAGACGGCATCTTCACCAGAGCCTTTGACTGTCGAAGACCACCTTTAGTTAGGATAGCTTGTACTAGCTGTCCACCTTCAAAATGGCCATTGTTCGCTCCCTTACCACTCAATATTTGGGAAGAGGACCAGGGCCTCTATATATAGAGATAGCCACCACAGTAGAGGGACATCTCATCTAGATCTCACCGAAACCAGAACAAGTAGAGAACCACACCAGCTCAAGAACACCCCTCGTGAGGCTGTTCTTCATCTGTACTGTTCATCATCAGCCCAAGAGGCAATCCACCACACCACACACAGGAGTAGGTTATTACACCACAACGGTGGCCCGAACCTGTATAAATCTTGTGTCTCTTGTGTGTTCATCGTGCTAGCTTAGATTCACGGCGAGATTCTGGGGCGTGAATCGCTAGGGAGAACATCTTCGTGCGCACCCCAGAGTTCAAACCTTAAAGGTTTTGCTGGAGCCCGATATCCGACAGATTTTGTTGAATTCTTCGGGGCACAATCCATTCAAGAGGATATTGCAAGCTTGAGCGTTGTATTGCAGCATCTTCAACTCTTCCGCAGTTGCTTAACAATTTGGTTCTCTCCTACCGAAGAACTCACCTTGCAAACCAATGCACACAATAGCCCAAATGGCGGGGTTATGTCCAAGAATATGCAGTTTCATCTTATGCTTCCAACTAGCAAAATTAGTACCATGAAAGCAAGGACCTCGGTGTTAATTTCCCTCACTAGACGCCATACTCTCCTAGGTTATGAAAACAAGACTATGAACACCAAAGCTATGGAAATCAAGGCAAATGGAGACCAAAGCTCTGATACCACTTGTAGGATCGAAAGTATGTCTAGAGGGGGTGATTAGACTACTTGACCAAATAAAAATCTACCTTTTCCCAGTTTTATGTCCTGGCAGATTTTAGCAACTTAGCACTAGTCAAGCAAACAACCTACACATGCAATTCTAAGAGTATAGCAGCGGAATATAAATCATTACATATGAAGGTAAAGGGGAGGAGTTTGGAGGGAGCAAATGCAATGTAGACACGGAGATTTTTGGCGTGGTTCCGATAGGTGGTGCTATCGTACATCCACCTTGATGGAGACTTCATCCCACAATGGTAACGGTTGTGCGAGTTCACGGACGGCTCCACCCATGAAGGGTCCATGAAGAAGAAACCTTGTCTATCCCAACATGGCCATCACCCACGAAGGTCTTGTCTCACTAGGGTTGATCTTCACCAAGTAGGCGATCTCCTTGCCCTTACAAACTCCTTGGTTCAACTCCACAATCTTGACGGAGGCTCTCAAGTGACACCTAACCAATCTAGGAGACAACACTCTCCAAAAGGTAATAGATGGTGTGTTGATGATGAACTCCTTGCTCTTGTGCTTCAAATGATAGTCTCCCCAACACTCAACTCTCTCACACAGATTTGGCTATGGTGGAAATATGATTTGAGTGGAAAGCATCTTGGGTAAGGCTAGAGATCAAGATTCTTGTGGTTGGATTGGAATGTCTTGGAATCAACACATGAGTAGGTGGTTCTCTCTCAAATAATGAGTAGTGGAAGTATAGGTACGTTCTAATGGCTCTCTCATTAATGGAGAAGGGGGTGGAGGGTATATATAGCCTCCACACAAAATCTAACCATTACACACAAATTCCCAAACTCGGTGGGACCGAATTGTTAAACTTGTTTAGACCGACTTGGTTCAAAATGTGAACGTTAGGCATTTCGGTGGGACTGACAACATTAACTCGGTGACACCAATGCACTAGGGTTAGGGCAAAACCTCATCTCGGTGAGAACGATCACATGAACTCGGTGAGACCGATTTCAATAACAAGCAAACAGAGACTTGGTTAGGCAAACTCGATGGGACCAATCGCTCATCTCGGTTAGACTGAAACATTACAAAAAGGAAACAGAGAGTTTCCAATGCCAACTTGGTGGGACCAATCGCTCACTTCAGTCAGACTAAAACGTTACAAAGGGAAACAAAGAGTTTGCATTCCCATCTCGGTGAGACCAAGATCCCTATCGGTAAGACCGAACTGATTAGGGTTTGTTGATATGGCTATGTCAAGTGAACTCGATGGTGCCGGATAGATCAAATAGGTGAGACATTATGCAACACCTCATCCCCTTTTAATAGTATTGGCTTTCGTATAGACTCATTGTGATCTTGGATCACTAAAATGAAAATGTAGAGTCTTGAGCTTTTGCCAATATCTCTCATTAGCATTTTGAGGGGTCCAAATCTATAGTCCATGCCATACCAATCATCAAACTTTCTGAATATCGATCTTGAAAGAGTATTAGTTCAATGAGCTATATGTTGTTATGAATTACCAAAACCACCCGGGGATTAGTTGCACTTTTAGGCTGGAATTTTGGCAGCCAGATATTTTGACTCGAAACACGGAGGCTCGAGTGGTTGGGGTTGGCTAATGTTCGTACCACGCACGCCCCCAGAAGGACATGAGCCCGGGTCTTTTTCTATGAGGATCAAAACGAGCCCGAGTCTGGTTGGTATGCCGTAAGGTGCTACCGTTCAAGAATATGAAAGGAATATTTTAAATTGCTAAACGAATCTATATGTATTACAATGCCTGTATTTTCTTTGCAAATAACTGGTCATTCCAAAAGGCACGGTAATTGATTTATGACGAGTTCTTGAATTAGAGTGAGTTTGTGATATAGTGATCTCAACGTGGATTTCACATTTCATGGTATCTCCAATAAGTTTTTCATTGCAAATTCAAATTTAAAAGATGAATGGTATGGTGGTGAGAAAACTTTGTATGTATCAAGCATATGACCACACACACACGCGCGCACGAATACAACAACAATCCAGTAAGTATAGTGCATCTATTTTTCCAGACCATGCATGTATGACACGCATTCAAAATACTCCCTATGTTCCTAAATATTTGTATTTTAGAGATTTCAACAAGTGACTACATGCAGCGCAAAATGAGTGAATCTACACTCTAAAATATGTCTATATACATCTGTATGTGGCAGTCCATTTAAAATCTCTAAAAAGACAAATATTTAGGAACGAAGGGAGTAAAATGTAAGCCATGCATGGTCCTCAATTCAATATTTAAAATGCACAGTAAACTGAAACATGAATATTAAGTCTAGTACTACATACATGCAAATGTTGTGTTTAGGTCTCTCCATCGACCCCCCCCCCCACACACACATACTTCATGCATAGATTGATGTTCATTCCTTTGTTAATAGAGCTATTGGTATTCGACACATGCACGCTCATTATTTCTCTTCATGTTTTGATCTCCATTTATGTCATTCCCGCCCTCACTCTCAACAAATGTCTTTCTCACACACAACCTCGTCGTGCCCTCCATGACAAACGCTCCCTCTCTCTCTCAAGGAACATGTGTTGCCTTTGTAAAACACCTTCACCGTGTGCACACATGTAAAGTCTCTCGACAACTATCTCCCTCCAACCCTCACAGAAGCTTCGCCGCACGATATCACGGTGTATCATGTTAAACATTCGAGTATACGCTAGGCCACACACTCTCGATCTCTCCCTCTATATATGACTTGATTGACCTCACTTTTCGCGTCGTGTCTCTCACACATAGACTCTCACACTACACCTCTTGCAGACGTGGAGCTATGTAGATTGTCGGGGCGTACCACCTCGACCTTATATAAAATTGTGAAGCTCTGTTTAGGATTGTGTAGGTTATATTTTTTGAGAATTATATTTGTCCCCACCCTCCCAAACACCGATGGGTTGGGCACCCCCCCCTCCCCGGGAGAATATCATGTGCCTCCGCCTTAGATGCTATATGCTGATACGAGTTCCTTGGAGCTTGTAGATCTGAGATATAGCAGCTCACAGGATGTCTTAATATTTTTATAGGAAAGGTTAATGAGTTTGACAATTGCCCACAATTTGTACAAAACTACTCAGATGCCCTTGGATCCCATATCCAACAACCTCGAAGCTCGTTCATCATAGCATCTATGATGATGGAGGACCTCATATTCTCTTGTATGTAAGAATATCATGTGCTACCACACCTTAGATGCTTTGGTGATACAAGCTCTTCGGAGCCGTTGGATCTGTGATCCAACAACTCCTTGGCGATTTGAATATTTTTTTTACAGAAAAGCCCCCAAAGAGTCCAGGCACTGCTCACGAGCACAAAGACTGCTCAGATGCCATTGGATCTCAGATCAAACGACCTTGAAGCTTGTATCATCATATCATCCAAGCTGCGAGAGCACATGATGTTTTCTCGCACGGGAGAATATGAGGTGCTCCCACACCGTAGATTCTATGGTGATACGAGTTCCCGGGAGATCTAACGGGTTACAATGGGAGTTTCAAATGTTTTTGCAATATAGGCCTCAAAGAGTTTGGGAATTGCACAGAAAGTACAAGTACTACGCATGTGGCAGCTGATCACAGATCATACGTCGTAGATGCTCGTATCACCGTAGCGGCTAATTAAGCTGCGGGGAGCATCTAATATGAGCTACTGGGAGCCGTTAGATCCAAGATGTAGTGGCACACATGAGGCTTGAATGTTTTATTTGCAAAAAACCTTGGAGAGTTTGGAAATTGTGCATAATTACAAAGACTATCCCCAAGCCATTGGGTGTCAGATCCAATGGCGTAAAAACTCGTATCGCCATAGCATCTAAGTTGCGGGGTGCATGTGATATTCTATGCCGCTGTCATTTTTGTTCCCAAACTTGCAAAATACGTGTAACTGGTGTCGTAACTTGTCTAACTGTGCAAAGTGTTTGTGCAAGAAAACCATCCTACACTAAAATATCGGAACAACACACGAGGTCCCACTTGTCATTGATCAAATTGGACCTAAAACTAACAAATCTTAAAGACAAGATTCGGACTAGCAACCTGGAGTACAAAGCATACGTCGATAGCCTAAAACAGCAACAGTTGTTGGTTTTGTTGCATAACATGATTTTATATAGTATTACGTTGAGTAGAGTACAGGGAGTGGCTCGTCAACAAGTGCATGACCATTGACTCACTTACTGGAGGGTCCCATGTCTGCTATCTCTCTCTCCTCTCCATCTATTAACCTTTAGATGCACGGGCACACACGAAGAGTGGCGCAAGCTTGCCGTGGTGTTATCATAACTAAAAAATGCTTGGAAAATAGAAGAACCACCTAAAACAAGAGACGTTGTGGCTGGTCGAGACGGAGCTAACCACACCTATCCTCCATGCCACGTTAGCATGATGAAGCTGTGTGGCTAGTGGGGTGTTTTCGACCGACTGGCTGGGTCCCGAGTTCGAACCATAGGTAGTACGTCTGATGCAGTATATTTTTACACACACATTTTTCCTCCGTGCCGAGACATGGCACACACTACCGCGCGGTTTTTGCATTCTCCCGGGTGGTGCACCCATATTTTCTTCCCTTCCGAGACGTGGGACGCCCTACCACGTGTTTTCTGGGTCCTCAGTCGTAGCGCCGAAGCAAGCAAATGAGTCATCAAAGCACAAAAGCCCACCTTTCCCGCCGAGTACATCAGTGAAGCATGGTGGCTAGCTAGTTGGACTAGTGCAACCGATTAGCTAGGCCGCCACCACATTTGTTTTTTCACACCTTTTTTCTCTCCTTGCCGGCAACTAAATTTAAATATCCACCACGGCGTTGCTCTGCTATTTGGGTGCGGTAGGCGCGACAGGATTTTTATTTTTCTGATTGAGAGGAGCAGGCGCGACAACAATTAGTCATGATGACTCCGCCTATAAAACCCACTGCTCCCTGATGTGAAAAGTCATCGACTGGTGTTTTGCCATGGTGAAAACCAAAAGATTCACCCTGCTCCTCGGTTGGCTCCCTACGCCTTACTATAGATTGCATTGCTTTTTAGCTGTTTCGCCCCCTTTGCTTCCTCTTCCCATTGCTTCTACCTGCTTCCATGGCAGCGCACCAGATCATGGAGTCCGAGGTGAGGCGCCGGACACAGGAGCTCCAGGCCAAGGATGCAGAGCTAAGGGCCAAGGACGTGGAGCTCCATGAGCTCAAGGAGGGGAGGAGTGCCATGATCCTCCTTTATGTGTGGGAGTTCACGGAGCTTCAAAAGTGGCAGGCGTCCACCACAAAGATGCTCGAGGCATCGATAGTGTTGCTACAGAAAGCAGGAGATATGATAGGCGGTCCGGTGAGCCGGCTGGAGCGTGAGCGAGCTGGTCGTGACGAGGTCCAGGATCGCCTCGACCACTTGGTGGACCATGTTGCCACACACGTGTTGCGGCTACGCAATGTCTACCATCGTGCCAGCGCATCCATGACGGTCGTCGGGCTAAACCCGTTCGACCACCTCGTCGACCTCAACAAGTTGCGGCTTCCTCACCTGGTCTCCTTCTTCACCTATATCTTCGAGGAGCCGAGCCGTCTCCACGTGATGGTCGGGGTGGAGCTGGACAAGGAGGGGTTGCATGCGGCCGTCGCTGTTGTCGGACGAATCCATTCGTGCCATTGGACGCCGTCTTTGACGAGCTGGCTCCCTTGACCGAGAGCGGGCTCTGCGGGCGGTGGCACCCTGCATCACCAATGTCATGCGCCTCGAGAAGCAGAGGGACTTAAGTGGTGATTAGGCATCCTTTGCATGGGCATGTCTCGCCGCAACATGACCGCTGGATCAAACTCAGACGGTGTAGATCAGTCACTATAGCACAAAGCGCATGGGTGTGTTTGGTTCCATTCTCATTGCAATATAGTTGTTCCCTCTCCGTGCATGCTCATCTCAGCACCCCTCTTCATGCATGCTCCTAGTGTATTTGTGTTAACCTAGTAGTGTGGACTCATGCACCCTTCATGCACTCTACCAAACACCTAAAAGAGGGTCGAGAAGGGAACTTTTGCTTCCATACACCCTTCCTAACACTGATTCGTGCTTCATATGGTTCATATTCGTGGAGTACTGTAGCACTGTACTTTCCATGTGTTGTAGACTTAGCTCTGTAAACATTGATCTCACCGTTCATTCTCGACCGGACAGTCAAAAAAGGGGTATATTACATTACTGTTCATATAGTTGACATGCGCACAACATCAATTGTTATATTGTACTGGCGTATGAACCACTGCACATTCCTAGTAGTAGAAGTACTATGTAAGTTCAAGTGGCTGCCGCGTTTCGCACTCCTCCATCGTAAGAGTGGAAACGCTTGCTGTAATCATATTTTTTTCTTCAGAAACAGTGGACACGCTCTACCATGTGGATCCTCCTCGACGTTCGTCGGGAACCTTCCTACTCACTTTGGCCGACGTGTGGGACAGCCAGCATCAGGGTCCACTTATCATGCACTAATTACTCCGTACTAGAGTGCACAACTGCATGGTAGACTATATCGGTCGAAGCACCGCAGTAATGTCCAATAGGTCGTCAAATCACAAAACCCCCACCTTTCCAGCAGTAAGTTGGACGGATGAAGCAACCATCATTTCACTCTTCTCCCTCATCTTCCTCTCTTGAAGAAAACCCCAACTCGCTTCTCCCACATATTGTTCCTCATTTCTTCAAGAAAACCCCGATGCGCTTTTGCCATTATTCTTCTCTCCCAAAGAAGGAAAAGTGAGCACATCAATGGTGTTGCTTCTGGCCAAGGCCCGGTCTTGCAACATCGCGACCAATCCTATAACTCCCTCTTTGTTCTTATTTTAGGTTTGCCATTATGGTTTCTTTTCTTTTATTTCTATTTGAAAGTTTCTTGATGGACCCTGGAGCACCGGCTGAAGTAATGTCTATGGCTTTGGCCAAAACCGTCGAGGCTTAGGGTACGAAGAAGCGCAAGCACCCTGCTGAGACTACCCCAGACAAGCTAAAGGCCATAGCCCTATCCAAAACCCCCTCTCCGGGATCCCTCGTTAAGCCAGTCTAGGTAATATCTCTTCTTGATGATCTTTTTGGCGATCTTGATCATGCTTTTTTATCGAACACATAGTACTAGTACTAGTAGTACAACTTTCTGCATGATCTTGTAAGTAATTTTTGTGTGCCAAATGATGGTTTAAAATTGCTCTTTTGACCAAAACATGCGAGAGGTTGACATACATATGATTATTGCTCATGACACTGATTTCTTATAGATTACTTTCAACTACTTTATGAACACCAATGCTAGCTGTAGGAAATGAAAGATTTTAGCTGTCATGCCTTTGAAGAGAGTACAGTAGCCTCAGTAACTTGTGTTATGGATGTTGCAATTAATCCCTCTGCTCTCATGCCTTTGAAGACATGTTCTAGTGTCTTTGTTCACTCATTTCTGTGAGTATATGTAGTCTTATATGGAGTAAAATATCAAAAATCATCTTATATTTCTGAACGGAGGTAGTAATAAAATATTTTGTTTCTGTTTGAATTAGAACCAAGTCCGCGGTGGTGATGAAGTTCTAAAAGTCATGCCGTGTGAAGTGGAAGACCTGAGGATGAGTTCTACTACTAAACTATCCAACTGATGTGTCCTTGTTGCCACATGTTGTGAACAAGTGTTTTCCGGTAGCATTGTTGTGAGGCATGTTCTCGAGGGTGTACTTCACCACAACTATTTGCTAGTTGTGCCTTCGATGACAAAGGGTGTGGTTCTTGTAAAGCTTCCCAACAAATTTGATGTGGACTGCCTTCATCATCATGTTTATCAGTGGAAAGACCACTCTGTTAGGTTCTCCAAGGTTGAAGAGATGGCGATGGTGCTGGTAGACATCTCTCACAAAGTCTATGGCTAGTCAGTTGTGTGGTGTACATTCCATAGGTCGCTGGCAAGAAATAGTCTGCAGAGTTTAATTAGTGCAACTTCGCTTGTCTGTAGTAAGTACTATGGTGCAATACTTGATTTGTGTGTGTGAACCCCGTATAGTTTAGTACTACCGCTTTTGTTGTGCAGTTAGTCCCGAGAACAATCTATGTTAATGTATGTCCACTCAATTCAGTCTGTATATTTTGAAGTATCCAGATCATCTTTTTTGTGAGGATGGTTTATCAATTATGGTTACACTCCAATATCTGTATGCCTTGCAAGGTTTATCACACCCACCAGGATTTCCAGTCTCATGGACGTTCGCTCCATATGAGTTGTCACGACCATTGGATTATCCTGCTTGTGGGACTAAGCAGGGTCTGTCGGTGTCAAAACTGGCAGATCTCGGGTAGGGGGGCCCAAGATGTGCGTCTAGAGATCGATGGTAACAGGGAGTCAGGGGACGCAATGTTTACCCAGGTTTGGGCCCTCTTAATGGAGGTAAAACCCTACTCCTGCTTGATTATATTCGACGAGTATGAAGATTACAAGAGTTGATCTACCTCGAGATCGTAATGGCTAAATCTAGATGTCTAGCCTATGAAGATTGTGATGATGATGAAAAGTTACCCTCTACAATCTAACCCCTCTAGTTTATATACACACCAGAGGGGGTCTAGGGTTTGTACAAGGTCAGTTTATCAGGGAAGGAAACCTCCGGACTCTATTCTTGCCATCCACATATTGTGAAGCCCCATACGGACAAGGTAGATGATCTTCAGCTTGATCCTATACGGCCCATGCATCCCGGCCCATACACCTATGCCGAACATCTAAGGACCCCCGAATCCAGGACTCCCTCGATAGCCCCCGAACATGGCTTCAATGTTAGGTACTATGCGGACGCAAGTCTTCGGCCTTGCAAGGCGGGTTCCCCATTATACTCTGGATTGACGATAGTCCAGCAACGGTTTCCGCACCTAGTCTTTATGATTCCTCCGTGTTGTCGTCTAGATTTCCACGCGTCCGAGTGAATGTGAACAGTCCGTTATCCCTATATTTTAATATTCCTAACAACCACAAGCCACACCTATAAAATGAGGCAAGATCTTCAAAACACCATCCCGCATCGCACCAAAAGCAACAGTTGCAGACCACGGAAAATCAGACCATCACGAGTGCCGCTGGCTCCTCCTCGCACCCTCATGGCCTAGAAGAAGGGGACTGGCAGAGTTGCTCTGTATCCCACCTCCAGCTTAGTCGGCTTCAAACACAAGGATATCTCCCTCCCTCGGATCTAGTCTCCATACAGGAGGGGTTAACCACTATAGGTGTTGAGGCATTGGCAGAGAATTTCCCCAATCCCAACCAAGGCGAGATGGTGTGCCTCACTTCGTTCCTTTTGAGGGGCGTGGGATTCCATTCCACACCTTCCTTAGAGGCCTACTGGAACACTACGGGATCCAGCTGCACAACGTCACACCAGGTTCTATTTTACATATATCCGGTTTTGTCGCTCTTTGCGAATTGTTTTTGGGTTGTGAGGCTCACTTTGAACTATGGAAAAAGTTCTTATGCCTTGTCCCCCGCCATCAGGGTGGTGGGTCTATTTTAGAAGTGCGCAGCGCTGAAGTATGGCGTATAGCCGGAACCGGCTACCTAGTCGGGACTCGAAGAAGGGATCTGCCGAATGGTCTTCAGAATGGTTCTATATCGACGACGTACCTCTTCTGGACCCTGTTCGGCGTGGACTACCAAAATTTTCCAGCGCCCCCCTTGAAGAAGCTATATAGCTGGCGTCCCAAGTCCCCTGCCCAGTAAGACAATGTGGAAGTGATGAGATTGGTAAATAAGGTGAAGGTACTGACCCATTCCGGGCTCTCCATAGTGGAAGTTATGGACATTGCGGTACAGAGATGCATCCAGCCACTTCAATCTTGAGTAACCCCCTTATGAAACTATAACGGGGAGGACAACGCATCCCGCTACAGGCGAAAGGGTCTGGATAGTCAAGCCGCATTAGCTGCGGCGCTGACCGACCTTTATAAAAGAGAAGAAAAAGACTTCCTTTGTTTAAATTGCCGAGAGGCTTACTCCATGTATTGTCCCATTGAATGGGTAAGTTTTCTAATCGTTCAATGCTTTTTTACTCATTGAGATGCATTGACCAAATACCCTGGCTATTTTTTTAAATAGTCATGGAGGCAAATTATCGAGAACATTAACTGCCCCGCCCCCTAACCAGAGGATCATGATCGCAGTGAAGAGCCCGGATTCCATGAGGATCTAGACATATTTTTTGAGTTCGAAGATGGAGTCTACTATCAGGCGAGCCTTGACGGCTCGGAAGTGGCCATTATGGCTGACTACCCCGACCTCTATCCCTTCGTGAAGGTAAGTATTTGGAAATTGTATTCTTAGGGAAGAGGGATACTTCTGCTTATCTCTTTATCTTCCAACTTGGACCATGTTTCGCAGGATCGGCGCTCAGCAAGCCGTACTCAGGGGAGGGCGACCAAGAAAAGGCCAGCACCTTCATGTAAGGGTCGTGCAAAGCGAAAGGAGGTTGGCAGCACCACTGAACCTGTTCCACCACCAAAAAGGTATATTCCTCTTTTTTAGTATTCGGTCGTGAAGCTGGACTGTCATTCCAATCCTTCTTCTATCATCGCAAGAGGGGTATACGGCGAACCGTGGGTAAGATCCCAGCCAGGCAAGCTGCGGCTAATCCGGCGCCGGAGATACCAATCGGGACGGGGGCGCATGCTGACGTGGCACAGACTCGTTCGTCTCACGGAGAACCGGATGAGATGTCTGTGACCAACTCCGAAGTTGAAAGTGCGATGAACCATCGTCACTCAAAAGAAGCCTTGCGCGCCCTTGCCTTAACGGAGCCGGAGTTTAATGCCCTAAGCATTGTAGGTGCATATATCTGAGCTTCCAAGGACGGACTCACCGGGGTTGCTCGTCTGTTCTCAAAGGATATGCGAGTACAAGTCTTTATGAACATAATGAATAGATAGTAGTATCCCCCAAGACTTAAAGCGGGTGGAAAAACCGATTTGAGGTTCGTCTGATGATCGCAGGATCTCAAGGAGAAGAACAATGTGTTGACCCAGGAGCTTGAGACAAGCCAGACACAGCTAAATGCCGCTGTCTCCGAGCTTGAAGAAATAAGGAGTGCCCCAATGTATCATGGCAAGGATAAGAAGCTAGAAGAAGAAATGAAGAAACAAGCCGAAGAGATAAAGAGCTTGAAGGCTCAACTCTTGGAGGCACAATAGGAAAACCAGAAGCTAAAGGGCAGAATATTTGGTATGAATTGTCACTACTAGGAAAAGGCCTACTAATGGCGCACCTAATTTGGCCATTAATGGCGCATTAGTGGTGCGCCATTAGTGCCATGCCATTAGTATATTTTACTAATGGCGCACCACTGGCGCGCCATTAGTATCTGGTATACTAATGGCGCACCACTGGATACGCCATTAGTATATACAACAGTGCGCCATTAGTATGCCTCCCAGGGGGCCATGTATACCCAGGTGCTTTGGCATACTAATGGCGCACAACAGCAAGATGCGCCATTAGTAACTTCGGCATACTAATGGCGCACTGTTTAATGATGCGCCATTAGTATCCTTTGGCATACTAATGGCGCACTGTGATGTGATGCGCCATTAGTATGAATATTAGGTTTTTTTATTTTTTTATTTTCTGTTTTTTGCACAGGTTACAAAATGTATAATTGGACAAAATATAGACAGCACACATCAACAACAGATTCATCGAATACAATAAAAGATTAGTCTCTGAATACAATTCATCATATTAGTCTCCGAATTGGAAAGACCGAACAAAGATAGAACATTATATTACAAGTCTCGAGACAGCGAGTAGCGAGTTTGTCTTCACATTACAAGTCGATATCGATCATCTAAACTACCATCACATAGAAGAGAGCTGCGGTCATCACTATGAGCATTATCACGATGAAACTCGTCTTCATCTGGTTCCTCCAACGCTCCCTCCCCTCTCCCGCTAGATAGCGGGCGTATCTAGATTCGGCCTCGGCCCTAGTGGTGTACCCTTTGTAACTGTTACCGCTGAATCGGTGAACCTGTCTCCGACACTCCTCCCAGTCGTCGTAGACTCCGGGAACCTTAGCCTTGTGCACGACATACGACGGCATCGCTATGCACTAGCCAAACAAAACGTTAGTACCAATTCACACACAATACATAAGCAATATATAAGTATGCAACAGAACGATCGGAAGAGAAAAGCAAGACATTAATAGCATCGATTACATCTAAGTTGAACGACTCTCGAAACCAAAGAGACATACTACAAGTTCATTAAAGTTTAATTACAACATGAGCCAATCGATGTTTCAGAACTAGACACAGCATCACTGCTTTCGACTCGACTCAAGGGACCGGAGCATGGATGAAGCCGCCGTCTATCGTGGGAGTCATGAAAGAACGGGCGTTGTCAGCCTGCATTTGTAGCATTGTGTCGATGTCACTGTTGGACGGTTGATTTCTGAGGTAGAACTGCCCCGAGGTACGAAGGACATCTTGATGGATGATTTCCGCAAACTCCGACTGGATGCGAAAGAATTCTTGTCTGATGTCCGCGTCCTGGATTGCCGACACGCTCGTGGCCCAATCTTTGAGTTTACTCGGTAGCAGATGTTGATGATGGTCCGATACGATCGCCCGCATGTGATGGATGGCGTAGTAGGCACCCTTCTGACCGCCAGGCGGCTGCTTGACGCAGCAGAACATCGTATTGTGGGAGAACACGTGCTTGCCGTACTTACGAATAGGCCTGGTGAAGGTGCCTCTAGATTGGGCGTAGCCGGGGAGAACATCATCAAGAACCTTCTTGACATTTGTGTAGTCTACGTTCGACTGACGGTCCGGGTCGAAATACGTGGCCATGGAATATTTGGGGCTTAGGAGGATGAGCGTGCAATGTGTGTCACTGTAGAAAACACGGAATGTTAAAAGAAAAACGATTGAAATCTAAGAATTCATATGTTACGGGCCGGTTGAGGGGAGGACTTACTCAGGAAAGTAAGGCACGAGGAAATTATCCTTATCTTGGTTTGCCAGAATGACGCCTTCGAGGTAAGAACTCGCGACTTGCCGGTCCCCAGCGCTGCCCAAGATCTTGGCACGCATGTAGAAGGGGTCGACTATCACGATGTCCGGGGTCTTGTCACGAATGATCCGCATCTCCATACTCAGCGAAAATAGCCGAATGAAGGTGTGGTGCAGCGGATGAAGGTTCATCATAGCGTGGATGTCATCAAACGCAGGACGATCGTACGCCCGATGAAGTTATCCACAAAGCCCTTGCCCTCTGGCACCTTGGCCGCGAAAACCGGGTATGCCACATCCTTCTCTCTGAGACGTCGCTTCTCCAAAGAAAGAACACTGTCATGCAGACTCCGCATAGCACCGGGTGCAGCATTGAGCATATTTGTCGGTAGCATCGCCCTACCCGCCACATGCACCCTCCTCGAGATATCCTCAGGTGAAGGTGGCCCGTCCTGAGCACGGATCATACTCGGTGCCGGCTGGCTTGCACCCTTGTTAGTCTTTCTTTTGTGTGCATTCTTCTTCTCCTGTAATGGGACTGAGTTCTGCTCACAGGCCGCCTTCTTGAGTGTGTTTGGGCTGATAATATTTTGCACCTCGCCTATCTGAGGCTCGGTGAAGTCGGCAGCTGGAGGCGTCTCCTGAGAGCTGAACGGCAGATGACGCCTATTGCAACTTGGCTTCTCCGCGGTACCAGCTAGATCGCGCACGTCTTTTGTTGGGTTGGGTTCTTGAGAAGGAGGCCCCATGAAGTCGCCATCGTACCCATGTTCGGCAAAGTACTGATCGAGGTTGCCAAATGTATCGTCGTCGTCGTTCTGATCCTGTGCCATATGCATGTTTGGATCCAGTGGCATAGGGATGTCCGGCACCGTTGCGGCGGTCTTGCCATGGGGCCGACTTGGCGCCGACACGACTGGCGGTGTTGTCTTTGGGGTGGTGTCCCCCGCCCCCAAACGAATCTGGCTCTTCAGCCAAAGCAGGGGCCAGCTCAGGCAGGCGCTGAGGGTCATCACGTCATCATCGTCGGCCCTGACGGGTCGAATCGGAGGTAACAACTCGTCGCAGCCTGGCAGCACCCGAACCAGTTCAACCCTAAACAAGTTGGGTGGCATCTAGGTACCGTGGAACAAGGGGTTGCCAGGTTGAACGATTTTGCCCTTGGCGACATCGACCAACTCGTTGTTCACGAAGTACAGGAGAGTGCATGGAACGTCGGCGGCGCCCTGCGAAAACATGTAGGGCGTCAGGGATGCCCAGTCAAAGGCAAGGAGATGAAGTCCTCGACCGAGAGAGGCTTAATTAGTTACCGTGATGATGGTGTCGAGCTCGGCTAATGTCGAGGCACTACCAACGGCGGGCGTGCAGTTGACGGAGGGGCCTCTTGCTGCAGAGGTGCCGGCCGGCGTACACCCGGGTGCATTAAGCTCCCGTGCCGGCGTCGGAGACACCAATGCCGCCTCCGCCGGAGAAACCAATGGCTCCGCCATCGCATTCTGCGAGTTGCTGGCCGTGAAGCTAGGAATCGGGGGCGGCCCCTGTTGGCCGCCCGCAATCCACGCACTCAACCCCTGGATCAAGGTAGGCACAATGGCGGTGATTGTCGCTCCGAGTTGTTGTTGCACTTGCTCTTGGACAATCTCCGGAATCCGCGCCACCTGTGCCTTGAGTTCTTGAACCTCGCGCGCCTGGCTTTCCGAGCTGGTCTTTTTCTCCTTCCGCACACCAACGGTATAGTATGACCCCCATTTTGTGGACAAGCCTTTGCCGGCCACACGACCAGCTGACGTCGGCTTACTGAGCTTATCCTTGTTCTTCATTACATTCAACGCCCTATTTAGAGTGGTGTCCCAAGGGTTGCTCTTAGTCGACCCCGCGCTACTGCTTTCAGTTGCCTGCGAAAGGAATGTGAACCATTTAGAAATTTGGCTTCATTAATTAGAATGCAACCATATGGAGCTAATTACGCGGGGTGTATTCCTTACGAGAACAAGCTCAAGCGCCCTAGTCTTCGGATCTGTGGTAAGCTCCTTTGTTATCGGGTCCTCCATGTACCAGGCCCTGACATAGTTCCTGGTCTGCTTGTTACCGCTGTATTTCTCGAAGCGGGGCGGTAGGCCTTGCTCGGCACGCTCCACGTCCTCCTTGTCCCATATAGGCTCCGCCACTCTGTAACCGCCGGGACCGTGTTTGTGTTCCCCTAAGTTCAGCTCCCGCATTTCTTTCCCCCACTGACTTGATTGGGAGTTTGTGGTGCTCGAGCAATTGATCTTGAAGTCGTTGTAGTCATCTTCGGTGATCGAAGGATTTTTCTCCTTGATCTTCTCATAACTCTCACCTTTCTCGATCATTCTCTTCACATTGCTTTTCCAAGTAGACAGGGCCTTGCTCATCTTCGTGAGGGCAGCATTGTTCACTTTATTCCCTTTGACGCTTGTGTTTTCAAAATCAGCGGGGAACTTGTATAGTTCGTGCAGCTTCGTGAAGAGGAGGTTGCGCAAATTCCCTCGGTCAGGATGCCTCAGGTTCTCGGTGTTGATCGAGACGGTGCTCCGGAGAATGCACCCGAGCTGAAGCGAGTACCCCTTGACTATTCGTTCGGGCGCCGTTGGATTCCCGTCGGAGTCCACTTCAGTAACTTCCTCCTTGAGGGTGCGGAGCATGGTCAGGCGCCGGTCCTTCCGTTGCCTCTTCGGTTGGCTGCCATCTGTGCGTGCGCCGCCATCATCAGTGGTGGCATCCTCGGCGGCACCATCAGTGGTGGCATCAGTGGGGTCATCCTCGGCGGTACCATCAGTGGTCTCAGGATCGGTGGGGAAGGCGGCGTCCTCATACAAGTGAGGTTGTTCCTCCATCTCCTGGGACAGCTCCCAGAATGCCTTGGCGCCCGAACCCTCGGCCTCATCGCTGTTGGCCATGTTTCTCTCTAAATAGGAACAAAGTTTAGTCAAAAAGTTGGTTATTGTCAAGGAACAAGATCATGGTCTCATCATTTAGGGTTTGTCGACACTGAGGCATCCTAAAAGCTAAGCTTTTGTCATTGAGGGTTTTTCGACACCGAGGCACCCTAAAAGCCTAAGCTTTCATCATTAGTCACAAGTACCCCAGCCCATGCATTAGTCACAAGTACCACATATGTCCTATTTTTAGCAAAGTCATGCTAAAATTCACGGAAAATTTCAGCATGACCTTTGCTGAAAATAGGACATATGGAGTACCCGAATTTGCTGGAGCGGAAGTTAATCGACATTCCAGCAAACTCAAGGGCCTCTTGGGTGGACCAGGCAAAAAAGGCCTTCATCACAACATGGAAAATACATTGGCATGTGAAGAGGTGAAACAATATATGCATCTCCAAGCAGTATCATTCAACATTTTGGACAAACCACTACAAGCAATACTGGATCAGAATGTTTTTTATACATAACTGCTAAAACCCTAGGAGTTAACCGAGCCACCAACAGAATGTGGACTTAAAAAGAGAGAGTCACGGACAGTGACATGATACATTTTCATAAAATTAGCTAGTTTTACTTATGGTGCACAAAGGAACAAGTACTGCAATGCACTTAGAAAAAAATGAGCACCGCAAAACAAGAAGACTCGTTTCAGGTAAACGGAAGCTGTCGGCTCCATCAAGTGGAGGCAAAAACAAGTGTAATTGAAAATGAATGCAAACCACGTTAAGACTTAACTGCTAAGGCCTAGTTTGGCAACACGGTTTTTCCAAAACCATGGTAATTGAAAACCTCGGTATTCCAATGTGTGGGCAATGAATACTTTGGTTTCTAAAAACTTCAGTTTTTCTCAGTTTTAGCAAAACTATAGAGATGTTTGGCAAGTGCAGTTTTTCTTAGTTTCTTGGTTTTGACCACTCGTTGCATGGATAATCCTAGATACAGCTAGCTGAACCAAATTGAGCTATAACAAAGGAGTTATACAACGACGTGATCAACTTGTGCTAATTAACGGCTGGTGCATGTGGCATGCCTATAGCCTTGTCATGCACGCGAACATCCTCTAGCTGCTAGGATATGTTGTTGAGTAATCTTGTATCTCTGGCCACATGGAATCGATCGGCTAGCTAACTTAGACTGTTGTGTATAACTTTGCTCAGTAACTTAGAATGCTCACAGGAAGAATAAACTCACACTAACACATAATTATTACCGATAGGCTAACCCCACACATCTTCAAATAATTCCAAGATAATTCGTGCAGTAGGCACCACAATGTGATCACACAAACAAAATAGCCTCAAACCAGTTATTCTTGCATGATAATATGAAAATGCATATGTCACTGCCAAATTATACTATCCATATTTCGGTATAATGTCATTATTCCATACAGCAGGCAGCACTGTCACCTGCCCTGTGAAACCATCTCCTCTCGGGCACAAATCACCATCAGTATTTTTTTCAAGAGACAACATGCATGAAGAATGGCTTTAATCCTGTTCCTTTTCGATTGAATATAAAAAAGAAGAAGGGAAGATGCTACTATCTATGAAAAAGGAAATGCAAAACCATGCATGCAAAATTAGACCATATCAAAACAATCAAGTAACTCATCGATAGGAATTACAACCAAGTTGTGTGCAAGTGCACTACTTGGCTTTCGTCAGATCATAACTTTGATCAACCAACTTGGCATAGGTAAATGTTCATGATATACCCCTACTAACCCTCTAACGATGGAGGTTATTAAGCACATGAGCTACTACATATCCTGATTAATGTTCTTAGCCCATGTCAATGTGATGCACTGCACATGATACTTACTTCTCACCTACATCTCCCTACATTGCTGCTACTGATGTATCTGTCACCTACGTACATCAATCCGAAAACAGAGACACTACATTGCAAGGGATCCATCCAACTAATACACCAGATTATCAGTGACTCAATGATAATATTTAATTTGCTCATCATGTCATCTACTACCCTAGTCAAACTTCATCATGCAGTAACAGCAAACATACAATCAAGCAGGCATTTATCATACTCCTGACTCCCGAGGCAAACTTGTCATATCCTTTAATTCAGAAACCGATAACTAGTCAACACAAGCCAAAATAAGCAGTGCAGGAGAAGGATCGGAGTGCCAGGAGATATATAACTACAAAATTCGTATGCTTCCACGACATAACTTCTCCAAGAATTAATGCTTCCACATGACTACCGCATTCACTTTTATGACCTCACGAATTCCTTAAACTTACCCAGCCATAAGATTCTCTCAATGACTCCTTTGTTCCTCCATCAGATTTATACTATCTATCAGCAAGTAAATTATGGCATTTGAACAGATATGAACAGCGAGGGGGAGAGGGGGAGAGGAGGAGGGGGAGCTCACG
>NC_041385.1:378414116-378428737 GCF_002162155.2 Triticum dicoccoides
GCGGGGCGATGGCGTCCAATGAGGTGGGGCAAAGGGGAGAGCAGCGCCGAGGAGACGAGGACGACGGGGCGGTGGGGTGGCGGCGTCGGGAGAGGAGAGGGTGGCGTCGCGGCCTCGGGGCGTCGGGGCGGAGACGAGTACGATGAGGCGGCGTCGAGGCGGCGTCGGGGCGGCGTCGAGGCGGCGAGGCAGCAGCGTCGGGAGAGGAGAGGGGAAGGGGATCGAGGGCGAGGGCGAGGGAGAGAGAGGGGATAGGTTTGGGCCGGGATATGGATGGGGGCGGCACAATACTAATGGCACACCACCCCTCGGTGCGCCATAAGTACATCCATACTAATGGCGCACCTCGCCCTGGTGCGCCATTAGTATTTTTTTTTGACTTCTGCTCGAGCCAACAGGTTATCTTCCACCTGACCTGATCCACATCAAGTTCCCTCTACTAGCTCGACTGGTCAGCAGCCAGTTCTCACACCAGGAGGTCCTGGGTTTGATTCCCAGGCTCCACAATTTTTTTATGCATTTAAAATGTTGTTTGATACTTATTTGTGTTTAAATATGTTCAAACTTGTTTAAATCATAACGGTAATATTTTTTTTATGAGACAGTAATAATTTTTTTAAAAATATCATCAAACAGTAATGCCGGTGGAGCGGGGGAGGGTGCGGGTGGTGCGAGGGGTCGGCGGTGGCGGTTGAGTAGGGGAGGGGTGTGCGGGGGGTCGGCGGCGGCGGTTGAGTAGGGGAATCATGGGTGCGGGGGGTCGGCGGCGGCGGCCGGTGGACCGGGGGGTGCTCGGCGGCGAGGGGGACCGGATCTGGCGAGGTGGGATAGCGATCGAGATGGAGGGGGATCGAGATCGAGTGTCCATGAAATTTAAAAATATTCATGATAGTTCAGAAAGTGCCCATGAAATACAATCGAGAAATGAAGGCTACGATTTAAATACAATCGATCTTAGCTAGCTATCTGTTCACAATCTTCTTGCCCTTCTTTTTCGCAAATGGAGTGCTTCTGTGGAACGGACGTCCTTTAGGTAGGGTGGTCCTGCTTCTTCTTGTGGTGTATGCTGCTACTTCATCATCGTCGTCATGTTCGATCCTCGGGTCGCCGTACTTGTCGAAGTCTTGCTCATTGGCTACTCCATCCATTCCGATGATCTTCCTTTTGCCTCTCCTCACGACAACACGACTGGGCTTTGGCGGGTCGGTAATGAAGAAGCATTGGTCCACTTGGGAAGCCAGTACCCATGGCTCATTTTTCGCGGTGACGTTTGCGCCCGCGGTCTTGGATTTGGCTTCGGGTATAACCATGGTGGTGAAATATCGGTCTTCTTTTAGGACGCTCTTGGCCCATCTGACACGGAACATCGGCACCTTCTCTCCAGCGTAGCTCAGCTCCCAGATCTCCTCGATCCTTCCGTAGTATCTGTCCTTGTCCTTACCGGTGTAGGATGCCATCGTTACCCCGGAGTTCTGATAACCATCGCTCTTCATGTCCTTGTCCTTGGTGTAGAATGTGTAGCCGTTGATATCGTACGCCTCATAGGTCATCAAGTTGTGCTCGGCGCCCTGTGACAAGGTGAATATGAGTTGTTCTTCCGCGGAAGAATCTTCATGTGAAGGGTACGACAGAAGTTTCTGCTTGAACCAACGCGTGAAACATGAGTTGTGCTCTTTGAGTATATCTTCGTCCGTCCTCTGTTGGCCTCGGTCATTGTACGTCTTCTCAATAAAGGTTTTGTGCTCTACCACCCAAGGATCGACCACGTCTATGTGTTGTAGCGCGACTAGGTTTGCTCTTTCAAAGTCGGCGAGTCGACCCTCGAAGTCGACATGCATTTCGCGGCGACCCTCACGGTGACCCCATCCAGCGAGCCTGCCGAGGTGCCTGTTGACGGGCAGACCAACGGGGTTCTCGATGCCTAGATAATTCATGCAGTAGGAGATGCACTCTTCGGTCAGAAAGCCCCTGGCTATACTTCCCTCTGGACGTGACATGTTCCAAACGTATCCTTTGATGACACCATTCATCCTTTCGAACGGCATCATGCTGTGCAGGAACGTCGGCCCGAGTTGGATGATATTCTCCATGATATGGACCAGCAGATGCACCATAACGTCGAAGAATGCGGGCGGGAAGTACATCTCAAGCTCGCATAGTATCACCACGATCTCTTCCTGTAGCCTTCTGAGTTGCCTCACGCCAATCGACTTCCAAGAGATGACGTCGAAAAAGTTGCATAGGCCAAATAGCATTTCACGGACGTGCGCGTCCATGATCCCATGGATTGCAACTAGAAGTATCTGCGTCATCAGCACATGACAGTCATGAGACTTCATCCCGCTGAACTTCTGCTTCGCTGGGTCTAGGTATCTGCTTATCTTCCCCGCGTAACCGTCAGGAAGTTTTACTCCTAGGAGGCAGGTGAAAAACTGCTCGATCTCCTCCTGACTTAGAATGAAGCACGTGGGAGGGTAGTCATTTCTGGTCTTTTTGGCCTTTTTGCCTTTGCGACGACTTTCTGTGTCCTGCTTCGCCTCATCATCATCATCATCATCATCATCATCATCATCATCATCATTAGCGTGAATCTCCTGCCTGATGTCCATTGATTTCAAGTCTGCCCTTGCTTTTGGCCCATCTTTGGTCCTCTCTGGCATGTTGAGTAGGGTACCAAGCAGACTCTCGCACACGTTCTTCGTGATATGCATGACATCTAGGCTGTGAGGCACACGGTGGATCTTCCAGTACGGCAAGTCCTAGAAAACAGACCTCGTTTTCCATACCTTCAGCAGCGGCTCTGGCGCCTTTCGCTTCTTTCCCGGCTCTGGCGCCTTTCGCTTCTTTCCCGGCAGTGGGCAGTCTTTCCAATTTTTCAACAACTTGTCTATTTCCTCGCCGCTCCTCGTACACGGGCGTTTTCGGGGTTCGGTTTCACCATCGAACAGATCCTTGCGTTTCCTCCACGGGTCATCGTCGCGAAGCCACCTTCGATGTCCCATGAACACGGTTTTCGAAGACCCGGGATCTCTATCTAGCTGGCGATACGTTGTGTCATCCATGCACCTTACGGATCCAGAAAATCCGTGGACTACCTGCCCCGCGAGATATCCGTAACTGAGATAGTCGTGCATCGTCATGAGCAGTGCGGCTCTCATAGGGAAATATTCTTTCTCTGCGGCGTCCCACGTATTGGCTGGCGTTTTCCACAGCGTGTCAAGCTCCTCTTTCAGCAGCCCCAGATACAGATTGATGTCGTTCCCTGGTTGTTTCGGCCCTTCAATTAGCATACCCATGTGAATGTACTTCCTCTTCATGCACAACCAGGGGGGAAGGTTGTACATCCACACAAACACAGGCCAGGTGCTATGTGTGCTTCTCTACCTGCCAAACGGATCGACTCCATCGGTGCTCGCGCCCAGCACGATGTTCCTTGGATCGTTCCCAAATTCTGAGTCTTCGAAGTTCAACGCTTGCCACTGGCTCGCATCCTTAGGGTGACTCAGCATCTTGTCTTTTTTATCTATCTCCGGATCATTTGCGTCATCTTCTCACTTCTTCTCCTCCCTATCCGCGTGCCAACGCAGGAGCTTTGCTACCTTAGGGTCCGCAAAATACCGCTGCAGACGAGGAGTGATCGGAAAGTACCACACCACTTTTCGAGGAGCTTTCTTCCTCTTCTTGTATCGAGTGACGCCACACACCGGACATATGGTAGACTCCGCGTGCTCGTCCCGATAAATGGTGTAATTGTTCATGCACACACGGTATTTCACGTGCGGTAAATCCAGAGGACACACGATTTTCTTCGCCTCCTCCAAACTGGTCGGGCACTTGTTCCCCTTGGGAAGACGTTCGTGCCAGAATGACATGTTCTCGTCGAAACATGCGTCGGTCATTTTGTGTTTTACCTTCATCTCCAGAGCCATGAGCGTTACTTTCAGGCGGGTATCCTCGGGCCTGCATCCTTCATACAATGGAGTAACCGCGTCTAACTCAAGTTGATCCATCTTGGCTTTCTCTCGGGCGGCAGCTCTTGCGTTATCCGTCTGCTTGAGAAGCAGCTCTTGAATATGAGGGTCCTGCACCCAGCCCATTGATGGTCCAGCGTCGTCTGCTCCACCGGCATCATCATCTTCATGATCATGCCCGTCGTCTGCTCCGGCATCTTCCTCATCATCATGTCCTACACCTTCTACATGATGACTGTGTACAGCATCACCGTCGTGATCATCTCCTGGGGATTCTTCGTCTTCTTGCCCGCCCGAGCCGCGGTGGTTGTCTTGCTGCCCTTCCTCATTTCTTGCCCGGCCCCCATGGACGACTTCGTAGTCATCTTCATCACCTTGCCACCGATAGCCATCCATGAAACCACGCAAGAGCAGGTGGTCCTGCACCTGCCCGGAATCCGGGTCCGCAATAAGGCTCTTTAGCTTGCATCTTCGACACGGACATCTTATCTCCGTCTCGTTCTTTTGAAGCATCTCGGCCTTCGCGGACCTCAAAAACCTATTTACGATGCCTTCGGTCATCGTGCGGACCATGGTCGCCTGCGGGGTAGAGCAAAACAATATTTTAGAACCAAGAAAAAATTTGGCATGACTTTCCCTAAAAATAGGACCAAAAAGAATGCTTAATGCCAAAATTCTCGCCGAAATGGAAATGAATCAACATTCCGGCAAAATATTGGCAACTATCGCATTTCAAATACCGGTACACCTCCAAACACAAAAACATATGCAACAGCACAAACATATGCAACACCACGAACATACATAGATCTAGCTAGGCCATAAAAAGTGCATGTGCACATTGTTGTAGGGAGAACAACATAAATATAGCTTCCCCCCTTACTTACCTATCAAAACAAGGTAATTGAACCACTTAATTTGAATGAATCTATGGTGGAAATGAGGTGAAAAAGAGGAGGCACCCGAGACAAGGAGGAGGTGGAGAGAATGAAGTGGGGAGAAAGTGAGTGTGGGTAGGAGAGGCTGTCCAAAATATCTTGTTGCTGCCCACTTACTAATGGCGCACCAGCACTAAATCCGCCATTAGTAATCCAGGTTACTAATGGCGCACCTTCTGGCGGTGCGCCATTAGTAGCTTTGCAAAAAGAAACATACTAATTCGGACGGGTAATGGCGCACGGTTGTACAGTGCGCCATTAGTAGTATTACAAAAAAAGGAATAAAAAATATAATAAAAAAACAACATTAGTGGCGCACTTTCCGACGGGTGCGCCATTACTAGTTACAACTAGTAATGGCGCACTGTGTCTGGATGCGCCATTAGTATGTTTGGACAGGCGCACTAGTTCAAAAAACTTGTTTTGATACTAATGGCACACCTTGGGCCAGGTGCGCCATTAGTAGTTTCAACTCTAATGGCGTATCAGAAGGTGGTGCGCCATTAGTATATACTAATGGCGCTCCCCTTGTCTGGTGCGCCATTAGTGTCAATCCCATCTATAGCCCTTTTTCTAGTAGTGTGTGAACCGTCCGAATTACTGATTTAATCATAATGCGGAATGTTATAGTTCAGTTGATACAGGTATGATGACCAGCCCCAAAGAGAAAATGCCCGTCCTACAAAGCGACATTCTGAAGGAGCTGGCAAAGCTACACGAGCTTGCTCGGAAGACTATGAAGAATATGGTCAAAGCCTTATGGCCTTCCGACGTCCCTCCAGAAAGTATGGAGGGGTTGACTGATCTATTCAAGGATGCCCGGCTTTGTTTCGAGCTGTGGAAGACATTCGCATGCCGTGAAGGTGCTCGAGAGGCATGAGCCATGGTGAAGACATGCTATACTGGTCTTGACCCGAACCATATGGCCAGAGTTGGACCGCAGGGACCTGACGGGAAGGAAATTCCCGTAAGCTTGGTATACGACCAAGTATTGGTAGCGGCAAAATTTTCACAACAAGATTGTAAGTTAGATAGTCACTAGATGGCGTAGAAAGGAAGTGAGCGTTCAATTCGATGTACCCATGTACTTTATGATCGAACTTATGTCCTACCGAATTGTATGAAAAATTTGTCATCGCGGACCTTCGGCTTCTACCTCCAAACCAAAAAGTTGGAGTGTTTCCGTATACCATGTTTGATTAAGGAACATGTAGTATTGTCGGAAACCAGGAAATCTGGCCATATTGCTCGAACAGACAAAAAATGTTCGGCGGAGTTATGTTATATTACTGTTTAACATAAGAAACATCTTCCAAGAAAAATAGTTCCCTTAGGGGTTCCTTTCCTTGGGCTGGGCCTGTACCTGAACTACAAACAGCCAATTTTATAATTTTGTTCGAAACAGCCCGATGGATATGTGCCGACCAATGATTCCCTTAAGAAAGCTAGCTATCGGCTTCACCCGTCTGAGGTACAGGGCTGGATAACCCGGTTGTAACAATCGCAGGGGTGCTCCCTTTACACCCTAGCCGAACAATCGAGAATGTAGGGTATAAGCACAGGAGCAAGGCAACCCAGCTTGGCAAAAACTTAAGTCATAAAGGTCCATATAATGGCAGAAGCAACAGATAGTACGGACAAAAGGAGCTTTATGAGATTTTCAAATAAAATGCTTTCTTTAAAAGAAGCCCCCATGTATGGGGAGTGTACACATTTGAAGATGCGGACTCCCAAAATGCGGTTTATCCGAGTATACAATTTAAGGAGAGAAAGGTGAAAAAAGGTAAATTGGGAGAAAAATAGATACAACCTAGTTTAAAATGGGACCTAAGGAGGTCGAATTATGCGTAAAATCTTCGGAGCCGGGCGGCGTTACATGGGTTCGGCTCAAGGTGATTATCCTCGGCATTGCGAAGGCGATAGGCTCCTCTAGTAAGGACTTCATCTATTATGAAGGGGCCATCCCATTTAGGTTTGAGCTTGTCCTTTTTCTTCTCAGGGAGGCATAGAACAAGTTCTCTGACATTGTATGCTTTAGCCCGCACTTCTCTACTTTGGTAGCGTATGGACTGTTGTTGATAGAATGTGGAACGAGCCTTGGCAACGTCGCATTCCTCTTCAAGTCCATCTAGGTCGTCCTGCTGATCTAGTTTGGCCTCTTTCTCTTCATACATGCGCACTCTAGGTGAGTCATGAATAATATTGCAGGGCAGTACAGCTTCTGTGCCATACACCATAAAGAAAGGTGTGTATCCGGTTGTTCGATTGGGCGTGGTCCGGAGTCCCTAGAGTACGGAATCGAGTTCCTCAACCCAGTGCTTATCTGATTCTTGTAAAGAGCGCACCAGTCTAGGCTTAATGCCACTCATGATCAGACCATTGGCCCTCTCGACTTGGCAGTTTGTTTGAGGGTGGTATATAGATGCATAGTTGAGTTTAATGCCCAACTTAGTGCACCAAGTTTTCACCTCATCAGCTATGAAGTTAGAGCAATTATCAATGATTATACTGTGCGGGACACCGTAACAGTGGAGTACGCCGGATATAAAGTCAATCGCTGGTCCGGCCTCAGCTGTTTTTACTGGTTTTGCCTCTATCCATTTAGTGAATTTGTCCACCATGACCAGCAAGTATTTCTTTTTGTGGCTTCCCCCTTTAAGGGGTCCGACCATGTCAAGGCCCTAGACCGCAAAGGTCCAAGTAATGGGGATTATTCGTAATGCGATGGGAGGCATATGGCTCTGATTGGCAAAAAGTTGACAGCCCACGCAACGTTGGACAAGGTCTTGAGCATCAGCTCGAGCCTTAGGCTAGAAAAATCCTGTCCGGAATGCCTTGCTTACAAGGGCACGGGCTGCGCTGTGATGACCGGCGAGGCCGGCATGTATTTCTGCCAAGAGCTGCCTTCCCTCCTCTTCGGAGATACACCTTTGAAGGACTCCGGTTGTACTTCTTTTATATAGTTCGCCCTCATGACACTTTGAAGGCTTTGGAGCGCCGAACTATGCATCATGCCTCATTTTGATCATCGAGGAGCTCTGCCTATTAAGGTGGGCCACATAAGGTTCGGTCCATGGGGCGATAACCACCATGATCTCATGAGAAGAGGGTGTTATCTCGGTATCCGGACCTCCGACATTGTCTGCATTGCGTTCGGCGGTTGGGGCTATGATCAGGTATGAATTGCCTTCTTCACTCTCACCCTGACACACCACCGATGGCTTAAAGAGCCTTTCCACAAAGGTGATGGGTGGCACGGGGTCGCTCTTAGCGCCCATATGAGCGAGGATGTCGGCTGCCTGATTACTTTCTCGGGCGACATGATGGAACTTGAGTCCGTCGAACCGAGCTGACATTTTTAATATGGTGTTTTCATATGCCACCATTTTTGGGTCCTTTGCATTGAACTCTCCATTGACCTGGGGAATTGCGAGGTTCGAATCACCGCACACCTCCAAGCATTGTATACCCATGGAGAGAGCCATGTGAAGACCGTGTAGTAGCGCCTCGTATTCGGCTGCATTATTAGAGTACGTATACATAATTTGCAGTATGTAGCGGATTGTGTCCCTAGTAGGGGATGTGAGGATTACACCAGCCCCCAGTCCGGCCAGTATTTTGGAGCAATCGAAGTACATAATCCAGTTAGAATATGAGTTGTATTCTTGAGGGAGTTCGGCTTCTGTCCATTCGGCCATGAAGCCGACCAATACCTGGGATTTAATAGCCCGGTGTGGCTTGTATGTTATTTCGAATGGTAATAGCTCGATGGCCCATTTGGCTATGTTGCTAGTGGTGTCCCTATTATTAATGATGTCATCAGGGGTACCTCCGATGCCACTGTGACCAAACACTCTTGAAAGTAGTGTCTAAGTTTGCGGGATGCCATGAAGACTGTGTAGGCTATCTTCTGATAGTGCGGGTATCAGGATTTGCAAGGTGTAAGAACCTCCGATACATAGTAAATTGGTTTTTGGGTGAGGAATTTATGTCCCTCCTCCCCTCACTCGACGACAAGGACGACACTGACTACTTGGTTAGTTGATGAAATGTATAATAACATAGGCTCTCCAACGCTAGGTGCGGCCAAGATTGGGTTGCTTGCGAGAAGGGCCTTGATTTCTTCCAATCTGGCTGTGGCGCGTCCATCCATTTGAAGTTTTCAGTGCGGCGCAGTAGCTTGTATAATGGCAATGATTATTCTCCTAATTTGGAGATAAATTGGCTTAAATCCACGATGCACCCAGCTAGTTTATGGACCTGCTTTAGGTCTGTTGGTGCGGCCAATTGTGACAGATCTCGGATCTTGGCTGGGTTTGCCTCAATTCCTCTATGGGAAACAATGAACCCCAACAACTTTCCTGCCAGAACTCCGATGACACATTTTTCTGTATTAAGCCAGATGTCATATGTTCGGAGATTGTCGAAGGTGAGGCTGAGGTCATCCACCAGTGACTGGATGTGTTTTGTTTTGATGACTACGTCGTCCACGTATGCTTCGACTGTTTTGCCTATTTGCTTTTCCAGGCATGTTTGAATCATGCGCTGGTAAGTAGCCCTAGCGTTTTTGAGTCGGAAGGGCATGCTATTGAAGCAGAAGGGACCATAAGGTGTGATGAATGCGGTTGCATCCTGGTCCGATTCCTTCATCTTAATCTGCTGGTATCCGGAATAGGCATCGAGGAAACACAAAGAATCGTGTGCTGCAGTTGCGTCAATAATTTGGTCAATGCGGGGCAATGGGAAAGGATCTGTGGGGCACGCCTTGTTGAGGCCCTTGAAGTTGACACACAGGCGCCACAATTTGACCTTTTTAGGTACCATGACCAGATTGGCTAACGAATCCGGATGTTTGATTTCCCTAATGAACCCAGCCTCTGGTAACTTGGCTAGCTCTTTTCCCTTGGCTTGATGCTTGGGCTCGGAGAATCTCCATAGTGTTCGCTTTACGTGTTCGAATCCTTTAATTATATTGAGACTGTGTTCGGCTAGTCTTCGTGGGATGCCAGGCATGTCTGAAGGGTGCCAGACAAAAATATCCCAGTTCTCACGTAGGAAGGCGCGTACGGCGGTGTCCACTGCCGAATCCAGCTATGCTCCGATAGACGCTGTTTTATTAGGGTCCGTCGGGTGCACTTTGAAATTTAACTATTTCTTCCGCTAGCTTCAAAGAGGTGGACTTGGATCTTTTATCAAGGATCACATCGTCCCTATCCACCGTAGCTCGTAAGGTGGTTAATTCTTCTTCCGCTAGAGCTTCAGACAGTGCCTCAAGGGCCAAGGATGTTGTTTTGTTTTCGGCACAAAGGGCTTTGTCCAGGTTGCTCGAGATTGTGATGATTCCATTAGGGTCGGGCATTTTGAGCTTCATGTACCCATAATGGTGTATAGCTAGAAAGCGTGAGAAAGCATCCCGGCCGAGGATAGCGTGATACCCACAGTTAAAGGGGACCACATGGAAGAGCAACTCTTCGGATCTATAGTTCTCTGGTGTACCAAACACCACATCCAATTTGATTATTCCAGAGTAGTGCGCCTCTCGACTGGGGATAATACCTTGAAAGGTGGTGTTGCTTTGCTCGATGCGTGACCTACTCATCTGCATCTTATCGAGCGTGTCCTCATATATAAGGTTAAGTCCACTACCGCCGTCCATGAGTACTTTAGTAAGCCGGAAACCATCAACGATGGGGTTTAGTACCAAGGCGGCAGGTACTCGGACGGATCGAGGCTTTGGTTCATCTTCAGTCGTAAAGGTTATCGCTGTGTCGTTCCACGGGCTTAGTGCGGTGACTTGATGAACTTCGACGAGGTCGCGAAGCACCCGTTTGTGCCGATTGTTGCAGGAGAAAGCCTCGAAGACTGTTAGTATGTTAAAGTTGTCCCTCTCCGGTGAGTATACTTTTGCACTTGTGGTGAGGATGGCCTCTCCACTTTTTGCTACTTGTCGGAGTACCCAGCATGCCCAGAGGCTATGAGTTGGGACTGTGTGTGGAGTGGTATGGATCGGGCAGGGTTTGTCCAATAGTTCGTCAAGAACGGACTTGTGTCCCGCGAAGGGCTTGTTCTTCCTGCCCATAGTCTGGTGGTCGGGTGATTCACCGGGGTATAATATTTTAGATCGGACCGCACACTGCGTCAGGGTGGCGGGCTCCAGTGAGTTCTCTGGGCCCTCCATATGCTTTCCATCGCATGGTACTTTTGTACTACATGCGATAATTCCGTGAAACTCTGTATGTGGCGACGGTAGAGGGCATTCAATATCCCTTCATTTGTACAATTACTCCAGAAGACCGAAACTACGTCATCGTCCGAGCAGTCCTTGATCTTGTTTTTAACAAGCATGAATCTGGCCCAAAAGTGGTGGACTGTTTCTTGGGGCTGCTACCGTCCATACATTAGGTGGTATATATATCTGGAGGACCTGAATTGCTTGGAGAGTATAGATTGTGGTGGGTGGGTGGATTAAATTTTAGATCCTGTCCCACATCCGTGTTTGGGCCGGTATGGCTTCCGAAGTAACCGGTTCGGGTCCGGCTAAGCGCAAAGGTTGTTGCTATCCTATGCCTGAACTGGAGTTTAGTGGGAGTGAAGTCCCTTCCGAAGGGGAAGTATCCTGCTTAGGGGATTCGGGGACCCGAACATACTTGTCCTCAATCTGGGAAGGGAAGTGTCAGTTGCCCGTTCCTCGATGATCTCCACGACGTGGGTGATCGGTGGGTGATTAATTTCCCTCTGGTCGGGCTTAAGCCCGATCCAATCATAGTCCGTTGATACCCCCAAGGTGGCGATGCGATCTAGAAGTTCGTTTAAGAATGAATCATCTGCTGGATCCAATTTTTCAGAGTACTTCGGCCCAATGCGAGGACGGTGTCCGGCAGCCATGAGAGGAGTTGCGGGCTCGATGGCAGCGCTGGCCTTCATTGTAAAACCGCCGAACCGGAAGGTCTGCCCTAAAGCGAAGCACACTCTGGAAGTGATATTGTCATTGATGACTAGGCGAGCCATGGATCCCTTTTTGCCGACAGCACAGCGGAGCTCTCGATGAAAGCACCAATGTTGGTGTCAAAACCGGCAGATCTCGGGTAGGGGGGCACAAGCTGTGCGTCTAGACATCGATGGTAATAGGGAGTCAGGGGACACACTGTTTACCCAGGTTCGGGCCCTCTTAATCGAGGTAAAACCCTACTCCTGCTTGATTATATTCGACGAGTATGAAGATTACAAGAGTTGATCTACCTCAAGATCGTAATGGCTAACCATAGATGTCTAGCCTATGAAGATTTCAATGATGATGAAAAGTTACCCTCTACAATCTAACCCCTCCAGTTTATATACACACTAGAGGGGGTCTATGGTTTGTACAAGGTCGGTTTATCAGGGAAGGAAACCTTCGGACTCTATTCTTGCCGTCCACGTATTGAGAAGTCCCATCCGGACACGGTAGATGATCTTCAGCTTGATCCTGTACGGCCCACGCAGCCCGGGCCATACTCCTAGGCCAGACATCTGAGGACCCCCGAATCCAGGACTCCCTCAGGGGCTCTACATCCCACCCGTAATTGGACCATCAACCTTAAATTTAGAACTTGAACATAGTGATTTCTTGGTAAGGATTCACTCGTGTCACATCAAGTACATCTTATTGATTTATTATCTAAATCTTATTGATTTATGATCATGTTTTCTTACTTTTGCTGCCATTTGATGATGCAGGTTTTGCCATGTCACATTCGTTACAAAAAAAACCGTTTGGTTTGCTCTATGATGGTTATTTTTTAGGTTTCACTTCTTATGTCATGTTAGTAACGAAGGCACTGTCCATCACTTATATTACTGGACACAACTGGATGAGTTAATTGTCTGAGTACAATCTGAAGCCCTATGATGAACTGCAGTTTGTTTTAACAAACATGCCACAATTATTCCTTCGCGCGTTTAAAAGAAGTGAAGAAAAAGACTGGATCAAGGTCATGGAGCCTAGTGAAGTTAGAAAGCTGAAGTATGAAATCATAGTAGACCAGAGAAGATTGTTGTTCTCTTGCACATCGGTACCACCTTCAGCATCGGATCGAGCACTGGCACTTGCTCCGGCGACATTGGATCTAGAACTGACAGCAGCAACGACTCAGTCTGATCCACCAGAGGATTGGGCACCGACCGCGTCAGCAGATCATGCTGATATACCGGAGGATCGGGCACCGACACGGGCACCTATTGTGACACCAACACTAGCTCCACAAGGAGCACCATCTCCGACAGCAGCAACGACACTACCAGTTGCACTGGCACGGGCACCAGCAATGGCTTCAGCACCTGCACCAACACTTGAAGTTGCACTTGCATGAGCTCCGGCCCGTGCAGCGGCAACGAAACCAGCACTTGCACCGGCAATAGACTGGGCTGCAGTTTGCACTACATATACCAAAGTCCTTACAAAAACCAACATTTCCACCTTCTTGGTAAGCATTGGCAGCCCAAGTGCTTCTTTACTTTTTCTTTCCATGTTGTTTCACAGGATTCACTATGTTGATCTAACTGTTTGTGTATGTCTTCTTGTTTGCAAACAGAGAATTCCTAGAGCAACGAGGGAGTCGTTCAGTAATCCGGGCGACCGCGGCCAAGTTTCTCTTACCATGCGCAACCTTGGTGTGAACGAACCTGCTCAATATACCATAAGTACAAAGGATGGTCGCATGATGATTGATGCTAAAGGATGGTCAAGGTTCAAAACTCTATCAAATCTTGCGGTAGGGGATGATGTCAAAATCAAACTTTCTCGGCAAGGATAGCCGGTCCTAATGAACTTTGAAATTCTTTAATAATAGGATGCAACTGCCGAATTGATCTATCCCCCGAGAGCTTTTGATGTAATAATATGGCATGGTGAAACAATTGTCCTGTGTGTATAAGTAGTACAACAATATTATTTAACATGTAGAATATCGTGAAAGAATTGCAACTCTGATTGCTAGTTATTAACTGTTGTTCGATTTTATTCTAATACTTGTCATGCTTTATTTAATTTTCTGTATTCGCCTTGCGACAACATCTAAAACCAGTGCCGCACCGATCGTTTGCAATATGAAATGCGCTGAGTTAAAACACATGGGCCCCCAAACATGCACTACTAGGAAAACGCTTATAGATAGAAGTTTACCAGTAGCGTTTGTTTGTGACCCAATGCTACTAGTACTTAGTAGTAGCGCTGGCTAGAAAGAGCGCTACTGGTATATGTTAGCAGCAGCGCTTGTTACCTAAACCCACGCTACTGCTAAGTGTAACACACCACAATATCTGATCACAAAATATTAGCAATGCTTGTCGCCCAACTAGCGCTACTGTTTGTTTTGGATCTATAGCGCTTGTTGATATAAACACGCTACTGCTATTTTTCCTATCTATAAAATTTTACCAGTAGTGTGTTATTTTAGCCCGCGCTATAGGTAGTGCACCACCAGCCGTAGATATTTTGCAAGCTGCCATAGCAGTAGCGTGCATAGGATACCCACGCTACTGCTATGCCCGCCAGCCACCTACCACCTTTCCCCTCCTTCCTCCCCTTTCTTCTTCCTCCCCCTTCCCTTTCTCCCCCTTTCCTTGCACCTTGCTTGTTCCAATGCTCCCCCCCACCACTCCATTAGAACCCTCCCTTCCCCTCTTCTTTGCCTTTCCATCACCCCCCTCTTCTTTGCCCCTCCACCACCCCTCC
>NC_041385.1:378429168-378433773 GCF_002162155.2 Triticum dicoccoides
TTCTTTGCCCTCCACCACCCCCTTCCATTAATGCCTTCCCTCTTCTCCTCTCCCTCTCCTCCCACTCTCTCCATAGCTAGCTAGCTAGTTAGAGCTATATATCTATAGAGCTACTAGGTAATTAAGAAGAAAGGTGCTCGATATCCCTCTCGACACATAGGTGAGCAAAAAAAGTGTTCGTGTGGATAGGACCGAAACTATATATATATATATGGGCGATATGATAATATACCGAATTGTGTGTGCATAATTTGAGTTGCCTACATTATGTATTTGATGAAATAATGTGGGTGACATTAGTTTCCTATGTTTTGCCGAAATGTCGATTCAATTCCGTTTCGGCGAATTTCGGGCATGCAAGCTCAATATGTCCTATGTTTAGGGAAGGTCATGCCAAATTTTTGTATGAATTTGATCCATGCATGCATATATACGTGGTTATAATATTTTCTCCGCCCGCAGGTGATCATGAAGTTCAATGAAAGGATGGTGGAAAGATACTGGCAATCCGCTGTGGATGACATGTATGAAAAAACACTGAGGGATGTTTTATGACCATGTCGAAAATGCAAAGGAAGAGTCAGGCTCGACCCCTTTGAGGGTGGTAAATTCAATGCGCACCTGCTCATGCATGGTTTCATGCATGGCCATACTTGGTGGATAAGTGAAGAAGAAGAAGAAGAAGATGATGATGATGATGATGATGATGATGAGGACGTCGAGGAGGCAGGAAATAACGACATGAGGCCACCAGACGAAGAGATGACCGATTATGTGCCCGAAGAGGAAGACGGTCTCGGAAATGTTGATGGCGAAGAGGTAGTTCAAGGCAGAGAAGACGCGGACACGCCACCGTATTCGTCGCTACTAAGTTCAGCCATGCGGGACCCGCATGTCCGAGACCTGCTTCGCAAGAAGACGACTAGCAACAGAGCTGCTTCTAGAGAGGAGGCCAAACTGGCGCAACTGGAGGTAGACTCGATGACTCCTTTGTATGATGGTTGCAATAATCCCTAGGTGTCCCGCTTAAGTTTCACACTAGAACTTCTAAAGATGAAGGCAAAAAACAAATGTGCAGATACAAGCCTGGATGAGCTTCTGAAGTACCTAAAGAAGGTTCTTCCCGCGGGAAGCCTGTGTCCTACTAGTGTCGAGGAGGCAAAGAAAATCGTGTGCCCTCTTGATCTGCCACATATTAGATATCACACATGCATCAATGATTGCATCATATATCAGAACGAGCACGCGGAAAAAACCATTTGTCCAAAGTGCAATGCTTCACGATATAAAAAGGCCGGAAAGAAAGCTCCACAGAAAGTTGTATGGTACTTTCCGATCACTCCGCGTCTACAGCGGTATTTCGTAGATCCTAAGGAAGCAAAGCTTATGCGCTGGCACGCGGAGAGGGTGAAGCCAGATGACGGAGATGAACCGAAGCTGAGACACCTCGCAGATTCTAGCCAGTGGAGAGCATTAAATGCTGAATTTGAATTTTTCGGAAATGATCCAAGGAACATCGTGCTTGGCGCTAGTAGTGATGGCATGAATCCATTTGGCAACCAGAACACCAATCATAGCACATGGCCCGTGTTTGTATGGATGGACAACCTCCCCTGGTTGTGCATGAAGGAAAAATACATACACATGGCTATGCTTATTCAAGGGCCGAGACAACCGGGAAATGATATAAATCTGTATCTTGGGTTACTGAGAGAGGAGTTACACACCTTATGGACAACGCCGGCCAAGACATGGGATGCAAGCAAAGGAGAGTATTTCTACATGAGAGCCGTGCTGATCACGATGATACAGGACTATCTCGGTTACGGCTATCTCTCCGTCCAGGTGTGCCACGGATATTGCGGATGCACGAGGTGCATGGATGATACAACTTCTCTGCAGCTATCGAAAGATGGCGGGTCTTCGAAAATCGTGTACATGGGGCATCGAAGATGGCTTGAGAAGGATGACCCATGGAGAAAGCATGGAAATCTATTCAATGGTAAGGCTGAACATCGAGGTCCTCCAAGTAAGCTTAGCAGTGCAGAAATATATGAGTTATTGAAGAACTGTGAATAGTGCCCCTCGCCGGGAAAGACGAAGAAAAAGGCGCCGGACCCCCTGCTGATGATATGGAAGACGAGATCTGTTTTCTGGGACTTGGAATACTGGCCCATACTCGACACGCCTCATAGCCTTGATCAAATGCATATAACAAAAAATATCCCTGAGAGTTTGCTTGGAACATTGATGAACATGCTGGAGAGGACCAAGGATGGGCTGAAGGCAAGAAAAGACTTGGAATTTTTGAAAATCAGGAAAGATCTTCGAATGCCCGGTAAAAGGTCGTCAGAGGAGACCGAGACCGGGACGGAGACAGAAGATAGGGGCAAAAAAGTAAACAAGAAGGAAGAACAATATTGCCCCCCCTCTTGCTTCACCTTAGATCCGAAGGAGGTCGATCAATTGTTCAAGTGCCTTGCCGGAATCAAAGTTAGTTCCGGATACTGTGGGAAGATAAGCAGATATCTGGACACTAAGAAAAAAAGGTTCAGTGGGGTGAAGTCTCACGACTGTCATGTGATGATGACGCGGTTACTCCCGGTTGCACTTAGAGGGATTATGGACACACATTTGCGTGAGACGCTTACTGACCTATGCCACTTTTTTGATGCTATCTCTCGAAAGTCGATCAGTGTGAAGCAACTGCATATGCTATAGGAAGAGATCATTGTCATACTGAATGAGCTAGAGATGTACTTCCTGCCTGTGTTCTTTGATGTCATGGTGCATCTATGTGTCCACATCGTGGACGACATCATCGACCTAGGGCCGACATTCCTGCATAGCATGATGTCGTTCGAGAGGATGAATGGGGTAATCAAAGGATTCGTTCGTAACATGTCCCGTCCAAATGGAAGCATAGCCCAGGGATATCTGACCAAAGAGTGCATCTCTTTCTATGAGAGTTATCAGACCAAAGACCCTGTTGTTGGTTTGCCCGTCAACAAGCACTATGGAAGGCTTGAAGGTAAAGGTCACACCAACGGTCATAGGGATGTGAATGTGTTACGCTCGGGCCGACAAAGAAGATTTCGTGAACGGAGCACTCATATATGCACAAAGAGACCTAGATGTGTTACGCTCTTTGAACCTAGATGTGCTAGAAGATTTCGTGACACTGCACAAAGAGACCATCGCAAAGAAGTACCGTGACCGTGGGGTGCACAGGACGGACGCTCAAGTTATTAGAGAGCACAACTCCACTTTCTTGCGTTGGTTCAAAGAGCGAGTTCTGGCTAATCCCCCGGAAGAGGGTTGTCTGAACGGAGCACTCATATATGCCTTAGCACATGGCCCCTCGACCAACCTCATGACTTATCAAGCATACGATATCAATGGATACACGTTCTACACAGAGGAGAAAGATAAAAATAGTGATGACCAGAACTCAGGGGTGACGATGGAAGCCATGACCGGGAATGTAATTGAAAGATATTATGGAAGGGTCGAAGAGATATGGGAGCTTAACTACTATGGATTGCGTAGCGCGACAATGTTCCGTGTCAGATGGGCTAAAAATGTACACAGAGAAAACTGACATTTCACTACCATGTCTATACCCGACTCCGATGATAGCGGTACCATCAACATCGTCGCCAAAAATGAGCCATGGGTAGACGCTAAACATGTGACACAATGTTTCTTCATAACTGATCCGATCAATCCCAGCCGTGTTGTCGTGAAGACAAGCGAAAGGAGCATCGTTGGAATGGATGGAGTCGCCAACGAGGAAGACTATGACCAGTACGGTGATCCGATGAGGGAAGATGATGCTGATGACGACGAAACATATGTCAAAAGAAGAATGAAGACTACATTACCTACGAAAGATCGTAATCCCTGGAGAAGGAAAAGTCACGACCATGGGCTCAATTATTCAACAACGAACAAAAGAGGGAAGAAGATCAGTCTGAAGCATCATTGTCGCCCAAGCTGACAAACTAATCCCAAAGTTTGTGTGTGTCTAGCTATTTTGTATACCACCGATAGCGGTCAAATGATGTAAGATATATATTATACTAATTATTATCCGGAGGGTAACAATGGTATATTCCAAAATGAAAGAAAAATAAAAATAAAAGTGCAAATGAAAGAAAAAGAAAAAGAAAAAGAAAGGAAGTTTTGCAAAATGAAATGAAAAGAAAAAGAAAAAGGAACTAATAAGTTGTGGAAAATGAAATGCAAGAACAAAATGAGAATAAAAAAAGAAAAAGAAAAAAAAAGTTAGCAGCAGCGCATTTTATCCAGGGAAGCGCTATAGGTAAGAAAAAGGAAAATAAAAAATAAATAAAGAAAAGAACTAGCAGTAGCGCGTTTTTGTTGGACCACCGCTATAGCTAAGTTAGCTATAGCGTGTTTTGCCAACACGCGCTATAGCTAAGTTAGCTATAGCACCGGTCCGCTAGCCCCCTCTTTCCTGTCTCTCTCACTCGCTCCGCTCTATCCCCTCTGACTCCACCGCCGACGCCACCCCGCCCATGCCGCTGCCGACGCCAGCCCCGCCCCCCCGCCCACGCCAGCCCCGCCCCTCCCCTCCCGCCC